>NC_052339.1:25202579-25382579 GCF_016432855.1 Salvelinus namaycush
GTTTGTACAGATGACCGTGGTACCTTTAGGCATTTGGAATTTGCTCCCAATGATGAACCAGACTTGTGGAGGTCTACAATTTTTATCTGAGGTCTTGGCTGATCTCTTTAGATTTTCCCATGATGTCAAGCAAAGAGGCACTGAGTTTGAAGGTAGGCCTAGAAAAACATCCACAGGTACACCTCCAATTGACTCAAATGATGTCAATTAGCCTATCAGAAGCTTCTAAAGCCATGATGTCATTTTCTGAAATTTTCCAAGCTGTTTAAAGGCACAGTCAACTTAAACTTCTGACCCACTGGAATTGTGATACTGTGAAATATAAGTGAAATAGTCTGTCTGTAAACAATTGTTGGAAAAATGACTTGTGCCATGCACAAAGTAGATGTCCTAACCGACTTATCAAAACTCTAGTTTGTTAACAAGAAATTTGTGGAGTGGTTGAAAAACGAGTTTTAATGACTCCAACCTAAGTGTATGTAAACTTCCGATTTCAACTGTATGTATATACATACACCACCGTTCAAAAGTGTAGGGTCACTTAGAAATGTCCTTGTTTTCCATGAAAACATACATAAAATTATTTGAAAAATTTATAGAAAATATAGTCGAGGCGTTGACAAGGTCATAAATAATGATTTTTAAATGAAATAATAATTGTGTCCTTCAAACTTTGCTTTCGTCAAAGAATCCTCCATTTGCAGCAATTACAGCCTTGCAGACCTTTGGAGTTCTAGCTGTCAATTTGTTAAGGTAATCTGAAAAGAGTTCACCCCATGCTTCCTGAAGCACCTCCCACAAGTTGGATTGGCTTGATGGGCACTTCTTACGTACCATACGGTCAAGCTGCTCCCACAACAGCTCAATAGGGTTAAGATCCGGTGACTCTGCTAGCCACTCCATTATAGACAGAATACCAGATTACTGTTTCTTCCCTGAATAGTTATTGCGTAGTTTGGAGCTGTGCTTTGGGTCATTCTCCTGTTGTAGGAGCAAATTGGCTCCAATTAAGCGCAGTCCACAGGGTATGGCATTGCGATGCAAAATGGAGTGATAGCCTTCCTTCTTTACCACCACTAAAGTACCCCCAGACCACTTTACCACCACTAAAGCACCCCCAGACCATCATATTGCCTCCACCATGCTTGACAGATGGCGTCAACCACACCTCCAGCATCTTTAAATTTTTTCTGCGTCTCACGAATGTTCTTCTTTGTGATCTGAACACCTCAAACTTAGATTTGTCTGTCCATAACACTTTTTTTCCAATCTTCCTCTGTCCAGTGTCTGTGTTCTATTGCCCATCTTAATCTTTTATTTTATTGGACAGTCTGAGATATGGCATTTTATTTGCAACTCTGTCTAGAAGGTCAGCATCCCGGAGTCGCCCTCTTCACTGTTGACGTTGAGACTGGTGTTTTGCGGGTACTATTTAATGAAGCTGCATGTTGAGGACTTGTGAGGCGTCTGCTTCTCAAACTAGACACTCTAATGTACTTGTCATTTTGCTCAGTTTTGCACCGGGGCCTCCCACTCCTCTTTCTATTTTGGTTAGAGCCAGTTTGCGCTGTTCTGTGAAGGGAGTAGGACACAGCGTTGTATGAGATCTTCAGTTTCTTGGCAATTTCTCGCATGGAATAGCCTTCATTTCTCAGAACAAGAATATACTGACGGGTTTCAGAAGAAAGTACTTTGTTTCTGCCCATTTTCAACCTGTCATCGAACCCACAAATGCTGATTCTCCAGATACTCTAGTCTAAAGAAGGCCAGTTTTATTGCTTCTTTAATCAGAACAACAGTTTTCAGCTGTGCTAACATAATTGCAAAATAGTTTTCTAATGATTAATTAGCCTTTTAAAATGATCAACTTGGATTAGCTAACACAACGTGTCATTGGAACACAGGAGTGATGGTTGCTGATAATGGGCCTCTGTACGCCTATGTAGATATTCCATTCAAAATCAGTCATTCCACACTGTATTTCTGATCAATTTTATGTTATTTTAAAGGACAAAAAAGTTGCTTTTCTTTCTATGTTACCCCAAACTTTTGAACATTATATATAACTTTTGAACAGTGTATATATATTGAAACTCAAGTACATTATTCATTAATTCATTTCAAAACAAAAATTATCTGAATCCAGTGTTCCTGAAAACCTATATCTATTATTTTCTACAACATAGATATTTCATAACTAATAGATGGGTGGGTTGTTCAGCAATAAAACCGAAGCGTGCGCAACCGTGGACTCTACAAGGTGTCGAAAGCTTTCCACAGGGATGTTGGCCCATGTTGACTCCAATGCTTCCCACAGTTGTGTCAAGTTGGCTTGATGTCCTTTGGGTGGTGGACCATTCTTGATAGACACAGGAAACAGTTGAGCATGAAAAACCCAGCAGCGTTGCAGTTCTTGACAGACTCAAACTGGTGCGCCTGGCACATACTACCATACCCCGTTCAAAGGCACTTCAATCTTTTGTCTTGCCCATTCACCCTCTGAATGGCACACATACACACGTGTGCATCGTTTTCGTGACGTTGTCAGCTAACCCGTCTAAATTACCAAGAATATACTCTCAACACAATTTAAAAACCATGCAGCGCACAATATAACTCCTATTTTTACATGGCCTGCTTGTGTGCGTTGCAACCTTGTTGTATCTTTTAATTAATTGAGTTTATATGAATTAATTCTCTATTTTACTCCACTGTCTGATATCAGAACAACATTGTTTAATCTTGAATGTCCTGCCCTGCTATCTTGTTATCAAGAAACAGTGTTGGAGAGGTGAGTAACCCTGTAGTGAATTGACAGAAATGGTTACTGTGGTTACACAAATGTCCATGAAGGACATTATGGTTCAAAATGTTAAAGGGGTAGTTCACCTCAATTACAAAATGCCTTTGTCTATAGACCACTTTCAAAGTAAGAAAATACTTAAATAATATGGTAATTTGGGTGAACTATCTCTTTAGGGTATGTTTTGATTGCTCACTCTATCTTCTTCCTTGTGACTTTTTCAATGCATACAGTCATACAGAGGTGACACACTCTTCCAGTTTGGCCAGGAAATATACTTATGATGGGTGTTTGAGTGTTCTTAATTATGTAATTTAATTAAAATGCTCAACAAAAACTTCATGCCAGGTTTATTAGATTATCAAATTAATTTAGCAAATACTTAAGCAACACTTATTTTTTTTACTCAAATTATGATCAAATGTGTCATTAAATCGCACTTTCTTTTATATAAATTGAGTTCCTTTTTTATCTAAGACACAGATAGAAACCTCTTAGCAAGTATTGTTGAAAACTATAGGGGTGATTCTTGAAACCTTACTTCATTTTTATCAAATTAGAAACAAAACGGGCAAATACCCAAATTGTCACGTTCTGACCTCAGTTCCTTTTTTATGTCTTTGTGTCAGGTTGGTCAGGGCGTGAGTTGGGGTGGGTAGTCTATGTTCTTTTTTCTATGTTGTTATATTTCTGTGTTTGGCCTGGTATGGTTCTCAATCAGAGGCAGCTGTCGATCGTTATCTCTGATTGAGAATCATACTTAGGTAGCCTGTTTTCCCCATTTTGGTTGTGGGTGTTTATTTTCTGTGTAGTGTCTGTTCACCTTGCAGAACTGTTTCGTTTTCGCCTCGTTGGTATTTTGTGTAGTGTTCAGTTTTCTATTAAATTATGACGAAAACTTACCACGCTGCATTTTGGTCCTCTTCTCCTTCACCAGACGAGAATTGTTACACAAATCCTGATTGATGAGTATCCAGAACATGTTTGTGTATTAAAGGCAATATTAATTATTATAATAGTTCAGTGAAATTCAAAAAATTTAAAAGTGTATTCTAAGAACACTGAATATGGAAATTATTGTTGAACTCACATTGTTTACTATTCTTTCATACAATTCACCTCAATTCCATCTCTGAGGAGAATTCTTTGCTGAAATGAGGCCAAGTCTGTAAGAACAAGGATTTTGCCTCTGTAAATAGTTCTCTTCCTCTTCCTGAAGTGAAAGTCACTCAAGCCTGGTATCAACTCAGTCTGACAGAATGGAACTCTCTAGCTAATCTTGTTTGCCCAGATATTGGAAACAAGTTAAGGCCTTGTGTCTCCACAGAAGCCTACACACTCACACACACACATAAAATATCTGCAGTTGGTATTGAATGTGAAATTTAAGTATGTGGGTCTCATTACTCTGGGAAGATAGATGGTATCAAGATAGATCGTATCAAGTGGAAACGTGAAAACTGACCCACTGACCCCCTTTGCTATCCAAAGCTCCACTTTGCAGAGGGAAAAATAGGCAAAACATATCACCTTTGTTAAGATCCGCTATCTCACATGAGACTGGCATTCTTAAACGGCTAAAAACATGGATTTACCCATGGGCAACTTTATGTACCCCTAAAGGCACAAGTAACTTGGGGGATGACTATCAGTGGCACATAGACACTCAGGGATTAGGAGGGGGAAAAATGTGCCACTCGTCTCTGCTCCAACAGCTGTCACTGCTATGTCCCTGAGCCGCCTTGTTGCCAGGAAACACTCCCATCGCCCTACCCTAGCGCCAGCCAGCATTGGATAATGAACGTAAATGAAACTGATATCGCTGTTTCCCCCCCAACGCATTTTCCACAATTATGTAAGCAAACATATTGCCATCATTTCCTAATAAATAATACATCTCCCTCCTCGCAAATCCTGATTAGAATTAGTGCTGAGTTAAAAACAGGGAATCCAGATGTAATTGAGAGTGCTATTATTATCTTTTTAGAGGAGGCAAATTGAATGGAAACGGTGCCAGAATTGATATTACGGTGTCATCGATTAGTTATTCACATCCAAATTCAATGTCAGTAAAAGACAACGGGAGTGCTTGGAAAAACAAGACAAACGGCTGAATATATTAGTTTGGAGGAAAATCCTGATATGTCTGAATGAAAATCTTGTCCCACTTTTTAGGGTGCATTTCTAACCTAAAATGTCATTACTCACAAAAGTATTACCAATTTCTGAACCGTCCTCGTTAATAATGCAAGATCCTAATTAAAAGTTGTGGTCGTAAACACAGCCAATCCTCTGTTGATTAAGTCTTCCAGCATCGTTGACACATCTCAAAATTAATGAGTAAACAGAAACATAATCACTGGCTTGTCTGACAGCGCACTTTCCCGTTTAAATCTCAATTTGTTCACACAGCCCACATGCGCCCCCTCATTTTTGATTATAATTGGTTTCTTAGTGAGAGCCTCTTGCTGTCTTAGTTGTGCTGAAGCTGAATATGACTGTAGATCAGTTGACCAGGACCCAGTGATTTGCCTCTTTCCAAGAGTGTCAGACACACCGGTCAGGATCAATTGTCATCAAAAACCACAGTATCTGATAGTTTTCTTTCAGCATCACCCACTCTGTTATGTAAGTCATTATATGGATAGAAGGAGCTTCCACCATAACCATGTGTTTGCCAAAGGTGGTAGCCAGTAACCAGAGGGTTGCGTCTTCAAATCCCATGGCTGATAAGAAGAAGCTAGTGGGATGTGTGTCATTAGCCTCAATATCCCAAGTGCTAGCTAACTTCTGCAGGAGCGCTGCTGCCAGCCGGTCGTGTGTGTATCGGGTTAGGTACTGAAACAGCAGGAAGAATAATTTACATGTAAATGCATAATACATATCTATTCTGTTCTTTTGTGCCCCTGATTTAATCTCAATGAGCCACACGATTACAACTGGGTAACAAAGATGAGATGACTTGTATGTCCAGCGTTGATGACCTCTTCAGCCCTCACCGAATTAGCACCCAAACCCCCTGGTGGAGATCCTCTCAACAGCAGCTGTTCATAACCCCTTTCAGTATTTCATTGACCTTGTAAGGTTTAGCCTCAAGGACGAAGAGGAATGTTAAAATGAATCGTTCAGAGACTTTCAATCAGCCAGAACAAATGGTGAAACTATTATAACCACAACGTCCGCCGTATCTTTGACAGCTTTCAGATTGTAGAGGAATGTATGTGTGACCAACTGAGGTTCAATCCTCAGTCTCTTGCTCACCACAATAATATTTTAGCCTGCTAGCAGCGCCGTTAGCCGGGAGCTAACTCAAGACTTCAGGTTCCTCATCACACAAGCATGATTCACTGAACTACCTTCGTTGTGCTTCACCCCAGTTTGACCTCCTTGCAAAGGAAGACCCATCCTCAGTACTATGTGAGTCTTAGCGGTGGTAACTAACACCAGTCTTTAGCTCTCAGGAAAGGTTACTCATCACACAATGTCGTTAAAAGAGCCACCTTCCTATATTATGTAACATTCGTTTTCGCCTGTTCTAAACAGCAGTGTGTTTAGATGTTTGTGTTTGACTGTGCACGTCCTCAACAGTCTCCCTAGCCTCGCCTAGCTGGTGAGTCAACATGGCAGCACTAACCTAGCTGGTAACTCAACATGGCAGCCCTAGCCTAGCCTAGCTGTTTAGTCAGCATAGCAGCCGTAGCCTATCCTAGCTGGTGAGTCAACATGGCAGCCGTAGCCTAGCCTAGCTGTTGAGCCAATATGGCAGCCGTAGCCTAGCCTAGTTGTTGAGCCAACATGGCAGCCCTAGCCTCGCTGGTGAGTCAACATGGCAGCCCTAGCCTAGCCTAGCTAGTTAGTCAACATGGCAGTCCTAGCCTAGCCTAGCTGTTGAGTCAACATGGCAGCCCGTCTGCTGCCAGCTGTTTGTGTTTGGCTATATCTAAAAGGGGCATCAGCTCATATGTAATTTGCTGTGATTCCCTGAATAATTCATGTCCGTGTGTTTTGTTGTTTACCAACGTGTCTCATGCTGTGCTCATGGGAGAGAGAGAGAGAGAGAGACAGATAGAGAGAGAGAAATAGAGAGAGACAGACGTGCCCTTGCTGAAGTATGAACGATTAACCTTGACTTTGTGTTGAATGCTTTCATAATTTGAGTTCAAAGTTGACAACCGAAAGAGGCAAAGTGTTTTGTAACGTGTTGCGGGAGTGGAGGAAAAACAGGTTTCCGGACCCCAAGTTAAACACTTGAAATGGCCTAGATTGTTTGTGTTGTTACTCATCTGCTTTGCATTAACAGAGAAACAAATTAAATTAATCTGGACTGAAAGTAAAATGATGGTATCTGCTTTCACAGAGCTGCAATACAGTTGCAATACAATATCTTTGACGATGGCTGCCATCAGCTGAGACTTGTTACTGCAGTCATCAGGGAGGATCTTACAGATCAGGACTTGCAGTTCTATTTTAGTGCCTGGCTATGCAGACGTGCGCGAGCAGTGTGGTCAGCATGTTAGGTAAATATGAACAAGAGGAATACCTATGTAAGAAGGCTGTTCATTGACTAAAGCTCAGCATTCAACACCATAGTACCCTCCAAGCTCATCATCAAGCTGGAGGCCCTGGGCCTCAACCCCGCCCTGTGTAATTGGGTCCTGGACATTCTGACGGAGCGTACCCAGGTGGTGAAGGTAGGAAACAACATCTCCACCTCGCTGACCCTCAACACTGGGGCCCCACAAGGGTGCGTCCTCAGTCCCCTCCTGTACTCCCTGTTCACCCACAACTGCGTGGCCATGCACGCCTCCAACTCAATCATCAAGTTTGCAGAAGACACAACAATAGTGGGCTTGATTACCAACAACTACGAGACAGCCTACAGGGGGGAGGTGAGGGCACTCGGAGTGTGGTGTCAGGAAAACAACCTCTCACTCAAAGTCAACAAAACAAAGGAGATGATCGTGGACTTCAGGAAAGTGCAGTGGGAGCACCCCCCCCTATCCACATCGAAGGGACAGCAGCAGAGAAAGTGGAACGTTTTATGTTCCTCGGCATACACATCACAGACAAATTGAAATGGTCCACCCACACAGACAGCATGGTGAAGAAGGCGCAACAGCGCCTCTTCAACCTCAGGAGGCTGAAGAAATTTGGCTTGCCATCAAAAAAACTTTTTACAGATGCACAATCGAGAGCATCCTGTCGGGCTGTATCACCGCCTGGTATGGCAACTGCTCCGCCCACAACCGTAAGGCTCTCCAGAGGATAGTGAGGTCTGCACAACGCATCACCGGGGGCAAACTACCTGCCCTTCAGGACACCTAAACCACCCAATGTCACAGGAAGGCCAAAAAGATCATCAAGGACAACAACCAGAAGGCGAGGTCAGTACAGGTGCATCAAAGCTGGGACCGAGAGTGAAAAACAGCTTCTATCTCAAGGCCATCAGACTGTTAAACAGCCATCACTAACATTGAGTGGCTGCTGCCAGCATTCTGACTCAAATCTTTAGCCACTTTAATCATAAAAAATTGGATGAAATAAATGTATCACTAGTCACTTTAAACAATGCCACTTCATATAATGTTTACATACCCTACATTACTCATCTCATATGTATATACTGTACTCTATACCATCTACTGCATCTTGCCTATGCCGTTTACCCATCGCTCATCCATATATTTATATGTACATATTCTTATTCATTCCTTTACACTTGTGTGTATTAGGTAGTTGTTGGGGAATTGTTAGATTACTTGTTAGATATTACGGCACTGTTGGAACCAGAAACACAAGCATTTCGCTGCACTCACATTAACATCTGCTAATCATTTGTATGTGACCAATAAAATGTGATTTGATTTGATATGATTTGGAGCAACCGTTGTATACCTATGATTTAGTGGGTCTCTCCCTTGCCACATTGATTTGTTTGAGTCTTTCATCCATTCTACTCTGAGGGTGGCTTTTGTTCGGCTCGGAGGGGCCCTGTGTTTTTATATATCTTTATTGGCTTCCAGACACTGTGCTTCTGACAATGCTGTTTGTCTTTGGGCAGTTTCATGGGCCAGCGTAGCCATTAACCTTCATATCGCCATAGCAAATGAGCTGTAGGAATGGCCACTGTGGGACCAGTTAGCCCGATTATTTGTGTGTGTGTTTTGTTTGTGTGTGTGTGTGTGTGTGTGTGCGTGTGGTTGTGTGCGTTTGTGTGTGTGTGTGTGTGTGTGTGTGTGTGTGTGTGTGTGTGTGTGTGTGTGTGTGTGTGTGTGTGTGTGTGTGTGTGTGCGCGTTTGCGTGTGTGTGTAAGAAAGTCCAGCATGGTGTGAAATCCATTGTATGCTAACCCGCTAATTAAAAGGTATTATTTTTTATGAAGCACTGTGACTAATTCAAGCCATTCTGATTTACTGTATCCTCATAACCAACTTTTAGGGTATAACATCTTCATTCTAAACTATACGTTCAACATAGGATCTTTTCACATTGTTGATTTTCCTCAGAACTCTCCTTCCCTTAATTCCCCATCACTCTCTCTTGCCGTTTCATGTATAATTTCAAACGGGATTATGGCCTCATCTGCATACGCTTCATCCATCTCAGTAGTTGGCTCAGTGAACAACTAGAGGTCAAGGCTGACAGTTTAATGCATTTTGACCCTCCCGGCCCCAGCTTCCATACTGCGTTTCAATTAATCAGCCAGTCACAAGGATTACCCAGCATTCCACTATGGCCATAGGGTGGCGAGGAAAGTGACCTGATTCATTCCCCTCTCATTTGTGCAATAATTAAAAGCGGTCGGAATGTCCTTAATTGTCCCGCTTCGCCACTCATCAATCCCAACATGTTTTACCTTGGGGGTTGGAGATAGCGCTTTGTAAAGTAAACCTGTAGGGAAGGGTATCTACCTTTGTATAAAATATAGTATGTGTGGTGTGTGACTGAAGAAGTTAATATTATAATGAAGGGTTGGTTATAGGAAGGGAAGAAAAGCTCATAAAATATGGATTTTAAGTAGTGACTAGTTATGATCCTACTTGAAGACATCACAGAGGCAGGAAGCCTCTGAAGCAGGAGAAACAACATTGTACCTCTGCTGTGAGAAACTGAGATTTATATCTGATGGAGTATTTATTTGATATCACATAGTTAATGTTGATTGCTGATCTAATTAAATCAATCAAAATGTTCTGCCTTGATGCACATGCACCTACTGTACACACATATACCTAAGAGTACAATAAAAAATGATACCTTCTAAGTGTCCAGTTAACATACGTCAAATGTCACACCATGCTGGACTTTCTTACACACACACACACACACACACACACACACACACACACACACACACACACACACACACACACACACACACACACACACACACACACACACACACGACCTTACTGGCTTAATGGTGACTTATTGATAGATAGAACCAGTCTTTTTATAGCTTCCTCTGACGCAGCACTGATGTCAGAGACACAGAGGAGTACCTTTTAATTGGGAAAGTTTACACTTGTTATTTTGTAGAGGGAACAAAACATAAAAGTAGTAACAAAAACGAATCACGGGTAAATTACAGTTTTTTACGATTGCTTACACACTCAAATTTAACTTTTCCCACAATTAGCAAAACCTTACACTCAAGGAGCAAAACACAAGGCTAGATTTGCACAACTGTACGCACATTGTCAGCTTCACACTATTTGCAAAACATTTGTCACGTTCCTGACCTTATTTCCTTTATTTTGTCTTTGTTTAGTATGGTCAGGACGTGAGCTGGGTGGGCATTCTATGTTATGTGTTTCTATGTTTAGGTTCATTGTTAATTAGCCTGATATGGTTCTCAATCAGGGGCAGGTGTTTTACGTTTCCTCTGATTGAGAACCATATTAAGGTAGGCTGTTCACACCGTTTGTTTGTGGGTGATTGTTCCTGTGTCAGTGTTTGTGCCACACGGGACTGTTTCGTTTGTTAGTTTGTTCCGGTTCGTGCGTTCTTCGTTGTCTGTAAGTTCTCATGTTCAGGTCTGTTTACGTCGTTTGTTGTTTTGTAATTCATCAAGTGTGCTTCGTGTTCTTTCTTTAAATAAATCATTATGTCTTCATACCTTGCTGCATATTGGTCCGATCCATGCTCCTCCTCAGACGAGGAGGAGAACGAACGTTACAACATTACACACAGTGATTTGCAAAACACTAAACACACTTGTGTACATCTGACACAGAAGTATATCATGATGTCACTTCCTTGCAATTCCAAAGCACTGACTGTCAAATTACCACACCTATGAGCCAATCTGTTAAACACAGCCATCAGGTGCACAAACACATGATTGATAAATTGTAGACACACCAATCAGGTTTAAGCACTATAAAAATGCAGCAGGTAGGTTCACCTGCCTTCAACCAAAATGGAAGGAGTCAGAAGAAGAGTGAGGGTGAGAGGAGGTGTACACAGAGGAGGAGAAGGAGGTAGAGGAAGAGGCAGAGGCCGAGCCAGAGGTCGAGGAAGACCTGAAGCAGGAGGAGAACGTGCACAAAGAAGAAGAGGACCAAACTTATCAAATGACATTCGTGCAACACTAGTGGACCATGTTGTGAACCACGGATTGACGCTGAGGGAGGCTGGACTGAGAGTTCAGCCAAATCTTAGCAGATATACAGTGGCATCTGTCATAAGGACTTTTCGACAGGAAAACAGGTAAAAGAAGATCTGTCTACAGTTACAGTAATCAGCCGCTTATTGTATGCACCATATCAGCACTTGTGATACCCCTTCCTGTGACATTGTACAGTATTATGTATTATTCTCTACATAGGATTGAGGGTCGGGAACGACAAGGAGGAAGGGGGCCCATATTCACGCAAGAACAAGAGAGAGAGAGATAATAAACAGCATTACTGGCCAAAACCATATCAGGCTCAGAGAACTACAAGCCAACATTATCGGTGACCATGCCATTTTCAATAATGTCCATCAGGTCTCTCAGTCAACACTGGCACGCATCCTGAAAAGACATCAGGTTGAAATGAAACAACTTTATCGAGTGCCTTTTGAGCGGAATTCAGAGAGGGTCAAACGGCTGCGGCATGAGTATGTGGAGGTTTGTATTGTTCACTTTAGCACTGTGATGTTGCATACTGCACACATGACTTTTTTACATTGACTGTATACTAGACCTATCCTAAACTACACAATCTTGTCTTTCACTGTATTTCAGGGAGTTTTGCAGATGGATGCTGAGGAAATCCTGCATGAATTCATATATATTGATGAGGCAGGGTTCAACCTCACAAAAGCAAAAAGGAGAGGCAGAAATATCATTGGCCACAGGGCTATAATCAATGTCCCAGGGCAACGTGGGGGTAACATCACCCTTTGCGCTGCCATTTCACAGCATGGGGTTGTCCTCCGTCATGCCAAAATGGGCCCTTACAACACACCTCACATTCTCGCATTTTTGGACCGATTGCACCACATCGTCAGCAGGTAATGAAATGCACCAGATGCAATACACGGTCATCTGGGACAATGTGTCATTCCACCGTTCTGCTTTGGTCCAGAACTGGTTTCAACACCATCCACAGTTGACAGTACTATACCTTCCACCATACTCTCCGTTTCTAAACCCTATCGAAGAGTTTTTTCTCTGCATGGCGGTGGAAGGTTTACGATCTCCAGCCCCAGGCTCAGGTACCCCTCATTCAGGCCATGGAGGACGCCTGTGACCAAGTCGACGCCGCAGCTGTGCAAGGATGGATTCGACATTCAAGATGGTTCTTCCTGCGTTGTCTTGCTAATGACGATATTGCTTGTGATGTTGATGAAATTCTCTGGCCAGATCCAGCTAGGCGAAGAGATAATGTATAGTATGTTTACTGTAGTATTTTCTGTACAATATTGTCCGTTTTTTTCAGATAATTTTTTATGTTTGTTGTTGTTGTTATTTACTGTAATTGTAACCTGTACTGGATACAGTATTTTACATTTGTCTGTTTGCTGAGCTAACAGTGTTATGCACACTACTGTAGTAGCATGAAAACTGGGACATGTTTTATTGTGATTCTCCATGTTGACATGTTGACTGATTTGGGTATATGGAGAGAAATAAATTATATTTTCCTCAGTCTGCAGCATTGGTCTTGTGTAGTGTTTGTATAGTTGCACTTTCTCTGTGTACTTCATTTACAGTACTCTAATCACTGACAATTAGACTTGCTAAAAATGTTTTAGGTTAGCAACAGCAGTGTGTAACTGGTTCAAAAAGATTGAAGTAATATGAAATGTGTGTGTTTCTTATGGTAACAAAATATTATTTTTATGAAGTCGTGTATAGTTTTGACAAAAGTGTTCCATTTTGCAAATGATCTGAAGTGTTGTGCTAATTGTGTGTAGTGTTTTGACAAACCGGGCCCTGTTTTCAAAATTGTGCTTAAACAATTGAAAAAAACTGTAATGATAAGATGCCTTGGTAAAGTGTAATTAGAGATTTGACTGTCTTTTATGCCAAATTAGCAGACTTGCCAATGAGTGAGTGTGTGCGCGTGTGTGTGTGTGTGTGTGTGTGTGTGTGTGTGTGTGTGTGTGTGTGTGTGTGTGTGTGTGTGTGTGTGTGTGTGTGTGAGAGAGAGAGAGGAAGAAAGAAGGAGAGAGAGTGAGCAACAGAGAGAGAGACAGACAGAGAGAGAGACAATGATACACCTGTAAGCAGTCAAAGTCTCACTTGGCCTGTACCACTGTTGAATCCTCATTATATACTTTATAATAAAAGGTGACCATGATCACAAAGCTTCCCTTGTGTCTGTGTTCTCTGCTGACCTTAAGCATGCCCATGGCCTTATCAAAGGAGCACTGAACTCCTATTGGACCCCAATTGGAATTGCTAAACCTGACCTTCAAGGAGACATTTAAAAAATGGATGAAGATTGCATTTTTCTCCCGGCGGCGCTTTGGGCCTCTTCTGTCATGCCACAGGGAAACGTGTCGGCCTCCAAACTACTCTTCTGAAATAAATGGACACCAATCAACTGTTGAATGGAGCGAATGGAGCGACTAGGCCACCATAACGGTAACCTAACGTAGCAGGTGTAAGAGAAACAGCTGAGTGGAGTTCCCAAATCCGGTTTTCAATGGAAAAGAAAGGTAGGTTGAAAATAGCTGTATCTCTGAAAACCAGAACATCCGGTTTTTGGCAACTCCTCTAAATCTATCATAAAGGTTAATTTCACTGGCTGACTTTATCCTTTATCCTGTTTCGTCATCTGACAATGTGATTGGTTTATCCTAGTGATTGGCATATGCTGATAGGATGCAGAATGCCTGGGGGTTGTGGGTGTATGCATCAACCTGCACTGTATTGGGATGGATCACATGTTGACTGCAGTATGACATTGATGAGAAACAACATGCTCTGGCCCCTATTCAATCAAACTTGCTTTCCAGCATTTAGGTAAAACAACACTGACACCTCACAGCAAGACAACATGCTTGCATTAACGTTAGTCTTAGTCAACAAACATACAGTGATCAAACCCCATTCTTTCTCACAGAACTGGGCTGTCATGTTTAACCAGGAAACTCCTGACTTGATTTAATACACCCCTTACTATATCACATGAATATTAACATATCACTTTCAAAATGTTTGATAGTTTATAGAGGCTACTGTGACATAAATCCCTGTTTTGAAACACTGTAAACTGTAAAGGATATGCAAAGATCGTTATCTTGCGATGACTGTACATATGGCCCTGTATTATGTACAGTGACATGATGACATTAAGTATATTGAACTACAGTAATGAGATGGGAATGTTTCCTAATGGAGTGAGTTCTTTCCAAATCAACGTGTGTTTTCCATTGATTGATTCACTCTCCCCGTCTATAGCATGTATACGCCGAGCATGTTACGTCAGACCGTCTATAGCATGTATACGCCGAGCATGTTACGTCAGACCGTCTATAGCATGTATACGCCGAGCATGTTACGTCAGACCGTCTATAGCATGTATACGCCGAGCATGTTACGTCAGAGGAAGCTATAAAAAAAAAAGTGTTTAATAAAATACTATTTAGTAAAAAAAATACTATTTGATGAGCCACTATGAGTCCAGTCAGGTACGTGCGTGTGTGTGTGTGTGTGTGTGGGTGTGTGTGTGTGTGTGTGTGTGTGTGTGTGTGTGTGTGTGTGTGTGTGTGTGTGTGTGTGTGTGTGTGTGTGTGTGTGTGTGTGTGTGTGTGTGTGTGTGTGTGTGTGTGTGTGTGTGTGCGTGTGTGTGTGTGCGCGTGTGTGTACATATCATGTGTACGAGTGTATGTGCTTGGCTAAGTACAATCCACATAGTAGCATCACAATAGGATTACCCTTAAGTATTTGTACCAAGTAAGCCCCATTAAACCCAAGTTTTATCATAATGCATTCCTGGAATAAAGAATAGGACCACAACAGGCAATAATTCTAATCCGGAGTTAATAGAAGAATTATTTTAAGAGGCTTGTGTGGTTTTTGGTTGCTCCACTCTTTTCTATGGCTGAAAGAGCTTTAGATCAACTTGGGGTTTAAGACCAAAACATTAGCCATGAGTGGAAGTCTAAATTCTGTTTATTATGTAATGGGAAGGTCCGTCCTGATCAACTATATCAGGCTTCAGCCATTGTTTTGATATTTTTCAGAGGTGCATTGTGGGAATTTTAGAACGGATAAGCGAGTGAGAGGAATAAAATGTATTTGAAATACTAGGAGTGCATTTCAGTTCATGCATGGAACAACTTTGGAGAACATGTGAGATTGGAGAGGACAGTGACTCCTCAACTTTCACTCTGATATGGTGCTTATGTAGCAGGTAGATACATATTAGCATTGCTACTGCCTTCTTGAAGCAGTGTCAT
The DNA here is from genome assembly GCF_016432855.1 of Salvelinus namaycush. NCBI lineage: Eukaryota > Metazoa > Chordata > Actinopteri > Salmoniformes > Salmonidae > Salvelinus > Salvelinus namaycush. Next base: position 25,218,283 of record NC_052339.1, read on the forward strand.
CCCCAGGCCATGGTTTTGGTAGGCTAGTGGTTAGTGATTAGCATGCTAGCTAGCTTATGGTGTATGTTGTGGAATTGCATTGTCTTCCGTCAGATGGCGTCATTCTAACACGACATGCCCTATCAAATCAAATGTTATTTGTCAATGCTTCGTAAACAACAGGTGTAGACTAACAGTGAAATGCTTACTTTCCCAACAATGCAGAGAGAAAAAACAAATATATAATAACACAAGGAATAAATACACAATGAGTAACGGTAACTTGGCAATATACACGGGGTACCAGTACCTAGTCGATGTGCAAGGGTATGAGGTAATTGAGGTAGATACTGTATGTACATATAGGTAGGGGTAATGTGACTAGGCAACAGGATAGATAATAAACATTAGCAGAAGCGTATGTGATGAGACAAAAAAGATAGTGCAAAAAGGGTCAATGCAGATAGTCAAGGTAGCTATTGGTTAAATATTTAAATAACTATTTAGCAGTCTTATGGATTGTGGGTAGAAACTGTTCAGGGTCCTGTTGGTTCCAGAATTGGTGCATCGGTAACGCTTGCCATGCGGTAGCAGAGAGAACAGTCTATGACTTGAGGGGCTGGAGTCACCGCCTGGTATTGAAGTCCTGGATGGCAGGGAGCTTGGCCCCAGTAATGTACTGGGCCGTACGGACTACCCTCTATAGCACCTTACGGTCGGATGCCAAGCAGTTACCAAGAGGTGATGCAGCCAGTCAAGATGCTCTCAATTGTGCAGCTGTAGACCTTTTTGAGGATCTGAGGTCCCATGCCAAATCTTTTCAGCCTCCTGGGCGTGACACAATGGTGGAATTGCGGCATTAGTTCGAATCCTGGGTCTGAAATGACGGTTTAATTTAGACCAAACACTGTCCATAGGCAAACAATACCACTAATTTAAAGCCAGTACCAAGCACATATCTAAATATTTATATGATCAAGCCAGTGCAGACTAAACTACAGCCTGAATAATTATATTATACACGTGAAATTGACTCTACCTGAATTCATTATTTGTGTGACAGAAATATTGTGCGTAGCAATCACTTGAATGGATAGCCACTTATTCTAACAACAGACTGATCACAGTGTTCATGTGAATTTGATTGCAAGAGGCCGACCTTGACGCCATGTTTTCTTGTTTTTCTCCCGGTAATTTCCCAGGGAACCCAGGAAAAGATTCACAAGATCCACATATTAGCTACTGAGGAAATGTGGAATAATACATCCCCCTTTTAGTATTTGCCTCCACTGGTGATTGCAGAAAATGAAGGTATCACATTTTAATTATCCTCCTATTTGTTTATGCAGTTCCAGATTCATTTCTCCATATTTGCTTGAGCGATTATCTTCCACATCGGGTATGATGCGAGATTTGGGATTGATGTGTAATGCTACGTACTATTATGATGTTAATAGAACTTCTACTTGCACACAATCCCGGATCCGGGAGCACCCTCATCAGTAAAAAAGCTGACAAGCATAGCCTTTACTAGCAAGTAAATACTAGCATCTAAATATCATGAAATCACAAGTCCAAGACACCAGATGAAAGATACACATCTTGTGAATCCAGCCATCATTTCTGATTTTTTAAATGTTTCACAGGGAAAACACAATATGTATTTCTATTAGCTAACCACGATAGCAAAAGACACAACTTTTTTTTTTTCACCATTTTTTACTGCATAGGTAGCTATCACAAATTCGACCAAATAAAGATATAAATAGTCACTAACCAAGAAACAACTTCATCAGATGACAGTCCTATAACAGATTTATTGTATAGCATATGTTTTGTTAGAAAAATGTGCATATTTCAGGTATAAATCATAGTTTTACATTGCAGCCACCATCACAACTCTCACCAAAGCAGCTAGAATAACTACAGAAACCAACATGAAATACCTAAATACTCATCATAAAACATTTATGAAAAATACACGGTGTACAGCAAATTCAAGACAAACATCTTGTGAATCCAGCCAATATTTCAGATTTTTTAAGTGTTTTACAGCGAAAACACAATATAGCATTATATTAGCTTACTACAATAGCCAACCACACAACAGCATTGATTCAAGCCAACAGTAGCGATAACGAATAAACCAGCAAAAGATATACATTTTTTCACTAACCTTCTCAAACTTCTTCAGATGACAGTCCTATAACATCAAATTACACGATACATATATGGTTTGTTTGAAAATGTGCATATTTAGCGGCACAAATCGTGGTTATACAATATGAATAGTAGCCAAAATGCAAACAAAATGTCGGGAGAAATCTTGGGAGAGGCACCTAATCTAATCAATAACTAATCTTAAACTTGACTAAAAAATACAGGTTGGACAGCAAATGAAAGATACATTTGTTCTTAATGCAACCGCTGTGTTAGATTTTTAAAATTAACGTTACTACGACATACAGCGTGCGTTAAAGCGAGACCGCGCCGAAATTAATGGCGGAATAATACTTTAACATATTTCAACAGAAATACGAATTAACATCATAAATAGTTCTTACTATTTGATAAGCTTCCATCAGAATCTTGTGCAAGTTGTCCTTTGTCCAGAATAATCGTTGCTCGGTTGTAGATTGTCGTCTTCAACTTTGGAATTAGCAGCAAACATTAGCCATGTGGCAAAGACGTGTCCAACTCACCATAATGCAGCACAAATAAAATACAGAAAATCGCAATATACTGATATAAACTGATATAACTCGGTTTAAAATAACTACATTATGATGTTTTTAACACCTATATCGAATAAAATCAGAGCCGGATATATCTAACGCCTATAACGAGAGCTTTTCCGAATGCAATCCTGAGGTCTGTCTTGCGCCATGACGAACGTTGAAAAGACTGCACACCCGGTTCCAAGAGCTTTTATACGGCCTCAGATCTACCCAGACACCCCATTCCAATTCTCACTGCTTACTGACATCTAGGGGAAGGCGTATGCAGTGCATGTCGACCCATAGATTACATGCAAATTAATAAACTGACCCTGGAACAGAGTGCCCGATTTCGTTTTTTTACAAAGTCGAAATGGCGCCCCCCTATTGAGAAAAGGTTTTAATAGAACATGTTCTATACTACTTACTATCATGATGTTAATAGAACATGTTCTGTACTACGTACTACCATGATGTTAATAGAACATGTTCTGTACTACGTACTATCATGATGTTAATAGAACATGTTCCGTACTACGTACTATCATGATGTTAATAGAACATGTTCTGTACTACGTACTATCATGATGTTAATAGAACATGTTCTGTACTACGTACTATCATGATGTTAATAGAACATGTTCTATACTACTTACTATCATGATGTTAATAGAACATGTTCTGTACTACGTACTATCATGATGTTAATAGAACATGTTGTGTACTACGTACTATCATGATGTTAATAGAACATGTTCTGTACTACGTACTATCGTGATGTTAATAGAACATGTTCTGTACTACGTACTATCATGATGTTAATAGAACATGTTCTGTACTACGTACTATCATGATGTTAATAGAACATGTTCCGTACTATCATGATGTTAATAGAACGTGTTCCGTACTACGTACTATCATGATGTTAATAGAACATGTTCCGTACTACGTACTATTATGATGTTAATAGAACATGTTCTGTACTATGTACTATTATGATGTTAATAGAACATGTTCTGTACTACTTACTATCATGATGTTAATAGAACATGTTCTGTACTACGTACTATCATGATGTTAATAGAACATGTTCTGTACTACGTACTATCATGATGTTAATAGAACATGTTCTATACTACGTACTATTATGATGTTAATAGAACATGTTCTGTACTACGTACTATCATGACGTTAATAGAACATGTTCCGTACTACTTACTATCATGATGTTAATAGAACATGTTCTATACTACTTACTATCATGATGTTAATAGAACATGTTCTGTACTACTTACTATCATGATGTTAATAGAACATGTTCTGTACTACTTACTATCATGATGTTAATAGAACATGTTCTGTACTACGTACTATCATGATGTTAATAGAACATGTTCTGTACTACGTACTATCATGATGTTAATAGAACATGTTCCGTGCTACTTACTATCATGATGTTAATAGAACATGTTCCGTACTACTTACTATCATGATGTTAATAGAACATGTTCTGTACTACGTACTATCATGATGTTAATAGAACATGTTCTGTACTACGTACTATCATGATGTTAATAGAACATGTTCTGTACTACGTACTATCATGATGTTAATAGAACATGTTCTGTACTACGTACTATCATGATGTTAATAGAACATGTTCTGTACTACTTACTATCATGATGTTAATAGAACATGTTCTGTACTACGTACTATCATGATGTTAATAGAACATGTTCTGTACTACGTACTATCATGATGTTAATAGAACATGTTCTGTACTACTTACTATCATGATATTAATAGAACATGTTCTGTACTACTTACTATCATGATGTTAATAGAACATGTTCTGTACTACGTACTATCATGATGTTAATAGAACATGTTCTGTACTACGTACTATCATGATGTTAATAGAACATGTTCTGTACTACGTACTATCATGATGTTAATAGAACATGTTCTGTACTACTTACTATCATGATGTTAATAGAACATGTTCTGTACTACGTACTATCATGATGTTAATAGAACATGTTCTGTACTACGTACTATTATGATGTTAATAGAACATGTTCTGTACTACTTACTATCATGACGTTAATAGAACATGTTCCGCACTACGTACTATCATGACGTTAATAGAACATGTTCCGCACTACGTACTATCATGACGTTAATAGAATCATGAATGAAATCCACAAAAAGTTTAACATGATACTGAGAAAGAAAGAGAAAGAGAGAAATAGAGAGACAAAGAGGGAGAGAGGGGGGGAGAGAGAGAGACTAACCATTAGTACATCCTCCATGTAGTTGGCCTCGACTCAGGGTTGTGGGATTAGAGTCATAGAGATACCTCAGGTTTAAAGCTGTCAACAGAGTAAAACTACAGCCCTGGTCACTAGGCACCTCTCAGATTCACCCTGAATATTTCATAGGCTTAGCTTTGATATTAGGGGACATAATTTGGGCACATGTATGGGTGAGTCTGCGTACTTCCGCCTTGGTCCTCGTTGACCTTGGGATGTATCGCCACCACCAAGTTTAATTTTCAATAATGAATATTTGTGTAGTGTTTCTATTGCCTTATCTATGTTAAGCAGTCAAACACTTCACCTCTCTCTATCCCTCCCTCACGCTCAACCTTGTTTTCTCTCAGATGTATGGATACCTGTAAAAAATATATATATATATTTGGGTTTGAACATACCATTACTTGTATTTACATTTTTCTCCCATGAACATATCCTAAAATGACCCTCTACTGTATATTATTGATGTCAGAATACTGGTAGGTCACTGGATTACATATGACCCCAGGGGTATGTATGTAAGCAACCTCCACCGGCTGGTTACAGGGACAATCTGTTATGGCAGATTTTGTACGTACTATAGTATGCACATTTTTGGATTCGTGTGCTGTTTTTTTAACATGATTCAAAACTTGATTTATAATGAACTATACTGGATTGTAATTCAAATATGGATTCTTATGACATGGAAAGAATGCTGTTTTGCCCTACCCAGTAGCATCTGCTTACTTGTTGAATACAGCCCAGTGTGTACTAAAATCAAAACGGAGACCCATCCGTGATACTTGATAAGCCAAAAGCTCTTGTAAGACATTATCTACCATAATGTAAGTGTCATTTGTGTATGTGAGAGAGTGAGGGTCAGAAATAGAACAATACTTTGGGCCTGTTGTTCCTCTCACCCATCAATTCATTCTTAAAGGCAGACGGGTAGAGAGGGACCAGTGTTTTATTAACTCATAAGCAAACCATTGGAAAAAGCAATTTCACGCTTGAGAAAACAACGCAGGAATTCAGTATTGTCCCTCCCGATTCATTGGGCTTTTCCTACAAAACAAAAGAGGAGCAGGTAAGGAAATTAATTACCTGCCTGATATGCAAATGTGTCAGCCAGCACCACAATGGGGAGGTTAACGCTGGCTAACAAACTTGGCAGCAGATCACAACGGACAGCAGAGGATTCTGGGAAGACGCAGAGAGAAATATTATGGTGCAAAATACACCCCTAAATCTTCCACAAATGAAAACTCCAACGGAGCTAATTTATCTCTGTTTCCTAAAACATTGCTTAAGGAAACAGAGGCTAAATTATAAGGTGCTGTTAGTTTACATAGTGATAAGTTGTAAGCTGAAGTGATTATAATGTTTGTGAGTGGGGTTTATACCGCACTGTATAATGGTGCTAATACAGTATATATGCAATATTGGGTCTATTAAATAGGTTCCATTGTGCCAGGCAAGCTCAATTAAGTACTTGAAAGAAAAATACATACTTTTTGAACCCATGTCTAATTAGCATCTATGACTGAATGCCCAAACAATACGCAGACATCAATGTTGTCACTGGATCTCAACCTTCGCACATAAAGTAATCAGCTCTTTTGATCTGTGGCTCTTTTAATGTCGACCGAGCTGTTCCTTCTCCTATCCCCCTTGATGTAAATGCTTTTGTGCAGACATATTTTGATGGGGGTTTGATCGTAGACAAAGCGATGCCAACCCTCTGTGACCAACTGTCTTCTCTGCTAGTCAACCTAGCTTTGATATGGGTTTGGACCAGGCTAATGATTCTGATGATTGAGTTATTACTCGCCACGTGGAGTTCTGTCCAATTTTGTTGTAATTCTAATGTGCTTCTTATTCAGATCAACATAATAAAATGGAAGTATTCAAATTCAACAAAACTGCATTTAAGCATATACCATCAGTCTGTAGTACAATAGCCATCAACTTACGTAATGGCTCAATGGAACACCAGCAACCTTACAAAAGACCCAGCCTTGGACATTTGGAAATAACCCAAACCTACTTTATGGTAGACTGTCTTCTTATGGTGAATATTTAAAGAGACCCTTCTACTTTGGTGAAGTTGTTTGTTATAGCTATTCACCCCCATTTTAATCATATGTGAAATGAAAGAGAGAGAGAGGAAGCCTCACAAAGTAATTGGCCACAGTCCTGTAATAGACATTGTTCTGCTGCATTGTGAACCAAGTCATCCAGTCATGAGAATGCATGTAGGCCAACCATCCTTCATTAGGATATCAAATAGACAGACACATTACATGCAAATTATAGGGATGGGTGTTGGATTCTTTACTAGTAATCTTTGGAAATAAGAAAAGAGCTCAAATTGACTTGGCCTTTTAGTATAGCAAATTCTAATGTCATTGTGGTTTGCTCTAAATAGAGCTTTTCCACCCGGGAGACAACTTAGTAATCATTTAGATAGCTTGTGCTTTGTTCCTCTGACCAATGGCTAAAAATAGAATTTCTCTAATTGAAAATGAAAGAGAAAGGAACATTTCTGTCATTTTAATGTTGACATTTGAAATGACTTGGCAGATTGCTGCAGATTGCTTCAGCATTTAGAAAGACATCCCTTGATATTTTCACCATCTACCAAGAGGGTTGTTTGGTAAAGAGAATTGTGATACTAACTAGTCAAACGGAATGATCTGGCTGTTATTTTACAACAAATGCTATGAGTAGTAGACGTGAGCTAGCTGGCTAGTGAGCGCTATTAGCCGTCGTCCAATAACGTCCCATTGAGACATAAAGTAGCAGAACAGCTTCAATACGTCTGGGCGTGGACTCTACAAGGTGTCGAAGGCATTCCACCATGATACAACCCCGCGTTCTCTGGAGTGATGTATCACGCTTCAACATCTGGCAGTCTGACGGACTAATCTGGGTTTGGCGGATGCCAGGAGAACGCTACCTGCCCCAATGCATAGCTCCAACTGTAAAGTTTGGTGGAGGAGGAATAATGTTCTGGTGCTGTTTTTCAGCCCCAGAATCACCCGACCTCAACCCAACGTAACAAAATGTGGAAAAAGTCAAGGGGTCTGAATACTTTCCGAATGCACTGTACATATATTATGATACATGAGTTTTTCGTATGGGTCAATAGAACTAATGATCAGAAATCAACAACAAACAAATGTGTAAAAGCAGCCTTGTTTCATGTAAATTATCATGCCGATCTTGACTCCGAATTTGACAAACGTACATCTTAGTAATAACTATAATGGTAACTGACTAAATTCCAAATAAAAAAATTGCCAGCTAAAATCAACTAGCATGCATTTATGTGGCACAGGATCAATGTTATTTTGTCCAGATTTGAGCCTCTTAGATATGCCTTTCACATACAATACCAACAGGAACCACATCAGCAAATGTTTAATCCAAGACTGGGCTTTGTTTGTATGCTAATGACTAATGGATCTTGATAAGTCTAAGTAGCCAGCTGTCATGGGGATGGTTGATATATATGGAACAGGAAATGTTTTAGAAATGTTTTCTCTGTAATGGAATGAACAATCACCAAAGAGGAATGAGATCATTGTGCCAGTTGGTGAACTCTGACACGGTTTATGAAGAAATGTGATTTCCCACAGTTAGCCCAAATCCATCACTGCCTCTATGGAAAACAAAGAACTGGCTTTCATATTGTAGATGGAGCAGCTCACTGGTTGCCAGAAAATTCTTATTTCCCCCTTTATGTGCTCATATTTCTTCCTGTTATATACAGTAGCTATTTTTCATCTTCCCTCTTTGTCAATTAAAAAAAAGTCTACCTCTTTGAATTGATGCTGAGGGAATCTTTCCAGCGCTATCTACAATGTTGACACACACTCCCTGTGGTGGTGGACTGTTGACCTTGCTAGGCAATCAGAGTGCATACTCTACATCAACGCTGTTCACGACACTAGGGATGCCGTTTCCTCTGTGGGCTAGCTGAAGCTATCATCTGAGAGAGTATGAATGACCAAGTGCTGTAACACTTCTCTCCAGCTGGCTGTAATTGGGGTGAGGTGTTCCAGGGAGCACTCTGCTGCTGCGTTTCCAATCCTTGTCTACAACAACTCCATTCAGATTAAAACAGCAGCCCACCTGATGGTCATGGATGTAGTGCTGCTGTAGCAGGGTGGAAGGCGTTCTCTACGTTTTTTCAATTTGAGAATACACAGAGATGGTAAAAATATAATAAATTCTAAATCAATTATTTTTTATTAACCACTAACATGCCTTGAAAAAGCTATAATGACATTTATAGCAGCCTAAAGGTACTGTAGATAAATGGTAGTTGCTTCCCTGTCTTCTCTCTCTGGCGGTTGCAGATTATGAATAAAAGGCTGTGCATGGTCAATCCGATTTCTGAAGTGGCCATACAGCATTTATTGCGATGCAGCCTCCTCAGACGAAGCCTCCGCAGACGTCAGGGCATTCGTTCTTGCGCTTAGTGGAGCAGATGAGAGCTATTGTGAAGGAAGTTAGTTTGTGTTAATACAGGACGCACCACCCCCACCTACCGATAACCAATCATGTCAATGCGGGGCTACAGAGAGACCTTCGCGTTGTTACAAAATTTGAGAGGTGCACGGCGATGCAGTACGGAGCTCGATTTGGCCTCTGCATGCATCCAGAGGCTCCAAAATTGCGTCACACCATCCCCCGAAGCCTCCAACCACATTTACGGATCATGCATAAATTCTCTTTAACTGTAGGCGTATGAAGAGGCCTGTCGGTCAGAGGCCTGTCCCACTTTAAATGGGCCAACTCTGTTTTTGCCACAGATAGATTTCCACAGATAGAAAACTCCAGGGTTGCTAAAAACTGTCTGTCCTCTAAACAGTTTGTTATGTACTTGGGGCTCGTGTACGACGCACTTGAACTCGCTCTACTGTCCAAGTGCTTAGCGTACCACCTCTATTGCATAGACAAACTAATCCACTGCATAAACCTCAACACTCCAATGAGATCTATCACCCATATTCACTGTGTGTCTGCCTCCATGTTCATAAAACTCTGGGGACACCCTCTTGCAGTGTAACCCACAACGATATGGGATCACTTGGTTAAGGTGATGTCCTCTCAGCACCACGATTCGAAGGGTGCTAAAATCGCTTAAAATAACCCTCATCATCAACATCTGTTGCCTACGCCTAATAGTCATACTCATCACCTATTATTATTATTATTATTACAAATAGAAGATTATTACTTCTCACAATGGTGCTCGTTTAGATCAAAGCTGAATCTGTCACGACACCCGTCGAAGTCGGTCCCTCTCCTTGTTCGGGTGGCGTTCGGCGGTCGATGTCACCGGTCTTCTAGCCATCGCCGCTCCACCTTTCATTTTCCATTTGTTTTGTCTTGTTTTCCCGCATAACTGGTTTACATCCCCTCATTACTCTACGTGCATAATATCCTCTGTTCCCCCCATGTCTGTGTGTGGTATTGTTCGTTCGTTACGTGTGTGACGCTACAGGCTGGTTTTGCGCTGGGTATTGTTGTAACCTGTGGTTTTGTTATTTTGTACCTATTTGTGTGATTTGTGCGCTATCACTTTTCCCTTGGGCCGGAGTGTTGTGACACAGTTGCGTCCGGCTGTTTTCCTCTGCCTGATTAAAGTGTGCCTGTTCACTCATCTCTGCTCTCCTGCACCTGACTTCCTTCGACCAGTTGCGCATACTTGTTGACAGAATCACTGTCTCGCAAGATCACATAATGATTAATTAGTATTTTACATAACCGAATATAATAGCATATACTGTCGCATAGTAAGCCTATAATATGTTACACCAAAACACCTCCTCAGTCATTTCTTATCTGAAGCTGAAAACTCAACAGAACTTGTCACTAGGCAGGATATATGCTTTGATTGAAACAAAATAGGCCTACACGAAACACTTATAGTTTGTGAACACCATCTGCTTTAATTCGCTCACAATACAGTAATTCAAGAAGATCTGAATGCATGAAACTGATTGAGATGAAATGATTGCCATGCAGTTTGGACATTTCACGGGTAAAACAGGAAGAATTATCATTCACTATTGACCGTGAAGACGAACTATTTTGAAATTAGGCATGCCTAACTTGGTGTTTGAGGGTATTAAGAATAGAAAATGTTATTGAGACAATATGTGTAGGCATAGGCAGCGCTTGCAATTGGATATGGATATTCTACAATGATATTCAATAGGCTAAATCTGTCCGTACAAACTTTGATTGAGAAATGATTACCTCACCTAAAGCTCCCTCACATACAGCTCCGGTTTGTCCTTTCCTCTCATCATCTTATGAATTTAACAACAACTTACTGCACTAATGGCGAATCTCAAGAGAAACTCAATACATCTGCATTTAGTTAGCAGGTGATACAATAATACAGTACTAGGAGCAGATAAAAAATATCTTGCCTCTGACATTTTTAGGCTATAGCACAAAGCATTGATAGGGCAACTCCCTTTGTATCTCTGTTCTTTACTGACCAGATCAGTCACTCAATACAGTCTTCGTTCACAGTTGCTGCTGTCCTTGTCTGTTCCTAAGGCTAGAACTGAGATGGGGGAAAAATATTTTTCACCTGTTTTTAAGACCCTGATCGACGACACTGTTTGTGATAGCTGTAGTTTTTTCTATCACGTTTGAAGGTAAGACCCAGGTGCAGACAATGTCGAAGTAACAAAAGTGTATTAATTCGAACACGGGCAGGGTCAGGGTCAGGTCATGCAGAGGTTGATATTCCAGAGTAGTGGGGCAAAGGTACCAGGCTGGCTCAGGGCAGGCAGAAAGGACAAAACCAGGAAAACTAGAAAACAGGAAAATAGACAAGGCAGGAGCAAGGCAAAAAAACGCTGGTAGGTTTGAGGAACAAAATGAACTCGCACAGGTATAAGTACCCAGGGGATAATGGGGAAGATGGGCGACACCTGGAGGGGGGTGGAGACAAGCACAAGGACAGGTGAAACAGATCAGGGCGTGACAGTTTCTGATCTTGTGTGTGTTGACACTTTGTCTTTTGTGTGTATGTTGTATTTGTTTGTAACATTTTATGTAAACGCTGCTATTTCCCTGTTTTGCCTTCCTGCCAGGTCACCCTCGCAAAGTAAGTTTTTAACCTCAATGGGTCTTACCTGGTTGAATAAAGGTTAAATACAACAAAATATAGCACTACACCACTGCTGATGGTTGCTCATCATTGTAGCCTACTCCTTCTCATTTAACTAACTTAACTTTGTCATTTTAATTCCATTTTGCATCAATTAGAGACCTAATACGTTGCTTGCTACACATGGAGCCACTGACTGTAGACAGTGCCACTTTGATTGGCCGACAATAACAACATTGCAGCACAGAGGATGCAGATGAGAATGTAAATAAGCCATTGCCTCTAAACACTGCTGGATAAAAACGTCCCGAATTGAGGCCCTAGGAGTCGTTTTGTGACAGCGTTGTGACAGAGGGGAGGAAACTCCATCTCTGTGACCTTGAGCATGAGGATCTATATACCCATAGCCCCCCTCTCACGAAGAATGTCACACCTCCCTGTGGAACCCTGAGATACACACCTCGGAGGCTCTAGGAAGCCTGTGATAAGGACTGAGACAGTAGGGTCACCAATGTGAACTGTCTGTCTTGTCTGTCTGAGGTGGATCGAATATTAACCACTATTTAATGACCCATCGCTGTCTACTGCTGGATCAGTTTCCCAAATAGGGTTTTGTATATTTTAAGGTGAAGGAGCGGGCTCAGGTGGAATTCAATCTCTTATCTGTAGTCTCGAAGGGTCCTCTCTCTCTCTGTGTGTGTGTGTGTGTGTGTGTGTGTGTGTGTGTGTGTGTGTGTGTGTGTGTGTGTGTGTGTGTGTGTGTGTGTGTGTGTGTGTGTGTGTGTGTGTGTGTGTGTGTTTGCGTGCGTGCGTGCGTGCGTGCATGTGTAACAAGTGCACAGTCAAGATAAAACAATTCTCCATAGTTGGATGATTTCATATGAATTACATAAAGCATATCAGTACTCAAATCTGGGAATGCAGTCCCAATATCACGACAAGCCCGTTTGTACTATGCATATAGGCCTTGTTCGTTTTTTGGAAATATTGTACACATCAATACAATACAACAACATACAGCATTAAAGTATATCAATCCCTTCAAGCATAAAGTGCATTAATAGAAATCTAGGACAGGAATATTGATGTTTTGCCAACTTTATAAGGGTAGAAACTATCAATGAAATAAGACATAATACACAATGAATCTGTCATAAATGGATTTTCTTCATGCAGAGGACCACAGACATTAAGATAAGACTATCATTATCAATAACAACTACCATTGTGAAGAAAAAATACACCAGTATTGTTCTACATGTAAATGATCATCTACATAATGTTCATTATACAGTGGATATAGCTAGTTGTTATAAAATAATAAAATAATATATGTCCAGGTAGAAGTCCATAACACCTACAATACAGAAATAAGCAGAGCGCTGCTACACCGATCTCTTCACCCTTGACCTTACCACTACAAGGATGTGTGACCTGCTCCTGACTACTACCGGGACTCCATCACTGCTCATTCATTCCAAAAACAGTTTCCTAATCGGTCCTGAGCCCTCGAGGCTGGCGGGCCTCAACAATACTTTAGCAACACGACACGTCTGAACATTTCTATTGAGGGAGATCGTCAGTCAAGTCTAGTGAATTAATGATGGAAGAAGACTGGTGCCTGTCAAAGAGGTCAAGAATGTGATACTCCCCCATCCGAGCGCTGCTGGAACAGGGATGCGGATAGAGATGCGGAATCTTATCACACAGGAAATATGTGATCTACTGTAACTGAGCATGACAGGGACTGACAGCCGCACCGGACAGAGGGAGAGAGAGAGAGAAGGAGGGAGCAATTATACAGTAGCCAACATTCAGAAAGAATGCAAGTGTCATAAAAGGACAGTGTGAACAGCGATAACAAAACGGTGCAAAGGATGACAAATCTGAATCCCGTTCACCGTTCAGCTCTCCTCACCCCCATCACCATGCTCAGCATGAGACAGAGAGCAGTGAAATCAGGGAGACAGAGAGCAGTGAAATGGATCTGATCCCTTCAACATAGTCTCTAGTATTGACCATAAGCCAGCCAAGGTAACACTGAAAACACTGGCATCAAGCATTGGTCTCAAGCACGGGTCTTAAGAATTATACAATTAAAGTTACTCCCTTACACAACTCCCTCCTCCTAATACAACTAACTCCTTCCACCCAAAACAGCTAACACCCTCCTCCTAATACAGCTAACTCCCTCCTCCTAATACAACTAACTCCTTCCACCCAAAACAGCTGACACCCTCCTCCTAATACAGCTAACTCCCTCCTCCTAATACAACTAACTCCTTCCACCCAAAACAGCTGACACCCTCCTCCTAATAGAGCTAACTCCCTCCTCCTAATACAACTAACTCCTTCCACCCAAAACAGCTGACACCCTCCTCCTAATACAGCTAACTCCCTCCTCCTAATACAACTAACTCCTTCCACCCAAAACAGCTGACACCCTCCTCCTAATACAGCTAACTCCCTCCTCCTAATACAACTAACTCCTTCCACCCAAAACAGCTGACACCCTCCTCCTAATACAGCTAACTCCCTCCTCCTAATACAACTAACTCCTTCCACCCAAAACAGCTAACACCCTCCTCCTAATACAGCTAACTCCCTCCTCCTAATACAACTAACTCCTTCCACCCAAAACAGCTGACACCCTCCTCCTAATACAGCTAACTCCCTCCTCCTAATACAACTAACTCCTTCCACCCAAAACAGCTGACACCCTCCTCCTAATACAGCTAACTCCCTCCTCCTAATACAACTAACTCCTTCCACCCAAAACAGCTGACACCCTCCTCCTAATACAGCTAACTCCCTCCTCCTAATACAACTAACTCCTTCCACCCAAAACAGCTGACACCCTCCTCTTAATACAGCTAACTCCCTCCTCCTAATACAACTAACTCCCTCCTCCTAATACAACTAACTCCCTCCTCCTAATACAGCTAACTCCTTCCACCCAAAACAGAATAGAAGGAGGGAAAAATATAATTATAATTAATTATAATTAATTATTTACATATGTATTCAGAGCCTTTGCTATGAGAGTTGAAATGGAGCTCAAGTGCATACTCCTATTACAACTAACTCCTTCCACCCAAAACAGCTAACTCCCTCCTCCTAATACAGCTAACTCCCTCCTAATAAAACAAACTCCCTCCTACTAATACAACTAACTCCCTCCTCCCAATACAGCTAACTCCCTCCTCCTAATAAAACTAACTCCCTCCTCCTAATAAAACTAACTCCCTCCTCCTAATAAAACTAACTCCCTCCTCCCAATACAGCTAACTCCCTCCTCCCAATACAGCTAACTCCCTCCTCCTAATAAAACTAACTCCCTCCTCCCAATACAACTAACTCCCTCCTCCTAATACAATTAACTCCCTCCACCCAATACAGCTAACTCTTTCCTCATAAATAAAACTAACCCCCTTCTCCTAATACAACTAACTCCATCCTCTTAATACAACTAACTACATCCACCCAATATAACTAACTCCTCCCTCCCAATACAACTAACTCCCTCCACCCAATACAACTAACTCCCTCCACCCAATACAACTAACTCCCTCCACCTAATAAAACTAACTCCCTCCTCCCAATACAACTAACTCCCTCCTCCCAATACAACTAACTCCATCCACCCAATACAGCTAACTCTTTCCTCATAAATAAAACTAACCCCCTTCCCCTAATACAACTAACTCCATCCTCTTAATACAACTAACTACATCCACCCAATATAACTAACTCCTCCCTCCCAAAAGAGCTAACTCCCTCCTCCCAATACAACTAACTCCCTCAACACAACAGTCTGGTCTCAACATGCATTTGGTCTCCTACGATGAGAGAACCTGAAAAGTCTAACATTTCTAAATGGAGTGTGGGCGAAGGGGCAGTAACAGGACGTTTGCAAATGAGGTATACAAGAGGTTGTGTCAGTGTGCTGAGAAGAAGATATTCATACAAATGGCCTGTGAAGTCGCCCTCCTGTCCGGGGTCGGCGGTAAGGGTCCACGTCCCGCACCAGAGCCGCCACCACGGTGAAATGCCCACCCAGACCCTCCCCTATAGGTTCAGGTTTTGCGGCCAGAGTCCGCACCTTTGCAAGGGGGGGGGGTGGTACTGTCACGCCCTGTATGACTTGGACAATATAGTGTCACTGTATAAGCATGCTTGAGCCCTGGAAACGCATGTTGCTATAAATCGAACATGCCATATGCCTAGCAAAATTCCTTCATCCCGAAATTCTTACAGTTTCTTCCCCCTCCTTCTCCTTATAAGGCAGAAAAGTGGAAATTAAAAATGGCCTTTCATGGTGATATATCACAGGACACAGGGAGTGTGCCAGGAGAACTGTCAAGGCTGTCAAGGAGCGAAGCCGCACAGTGGGTTGATAGTAAATGTGGTCCTATGTAGAATATACAGTGCATTTGGAAAGTATTCAGACCCCTGGACTTTTTCCCCATTTTGTTACATTTGTTACACAGCCTTATACTAAAATGGTTTAAATACATGTTTTCCTCATGAATCTACACACAATACCCCATAATGACAAAGCAAAAACAGGTTTTTAGAATTTTTTGCAAATGTATGAAATAAAAAAAATGAAATACCTTATTTACATATGTATTCAGACCCTTTGTTATGAGAATCGAAATGGAGCTCAGGTGCATCCTGTTTCCATTGATCATCCTTGAGATGTTTCTACAACTTGATTGTAGTCCACCTGTGGTAAATTCAATTGATTGGACATGATTAAGAAAGGCACACACCTGTCTATATAAGGTCCCACAGTTGACAGTGCACGTCAGAGCCAAAACAAAGCCATGAGATCTAAGGTATTGTCTGTAGAGGATTGTGTCAAGGCACAGATCTGGGAAAGGGTACCACAACATTTCTGCAGCATTGAAGGTCCCCAAGAACACAGTGGTCTTCATCATTCTTAAATGGAAGAAGTTTGGAACCACCAAGACTCTTCCTAGATCTGGCCGCCCCGCCAAACTGAGAAATCGGGGGAGAAGGGCCTTGGTCAGGGAAGTGACCAAGAACCCAATGGTCACTCTGACAGAGCTCCAGAGTTCCTCTGTGGAGATGGGAGAACCTTCCAGAAGGACAAACATCTCCGCAGCACTCCACCAATCAGGCCTTTATGGTAGAGTGGCCAGACGGAAGCCACTCCTCAGTAAAAGGCACATGGCAGCCCATTTGAGTTTGCCAAAAAGGCCCCTAAAGGACTCTCAGACCATGAGAAACAAGATGCTCTGGTCTGATGAAACCAAGATTGAACTCTTTGGCCTGAATGCCGTGTCACATCTGGAGGAAACCTGGCACCATCCCTACGGTGAAGTATGGTGGTGGCAGCATTATGCTGTGGGGGTGTTTTTCAGCAGCAGGGACTGGGAGACAAGTCAGGATTGAGGGAAAGATGAACGGAGGAAAGTACAGAGAGATCCTTGATGAAAACCTGCTCCAGAGCGCTCAGGACCTCAGACTGGGGGGAAGGTTTACCTTACAACAGGACAACAACCCTAAGAACACATCCAAGACAACGCAGGAGTGGCTTCGGGACAAGTCTCTGAATGTCCTTGAGTGGTCCAGCCAGAGCCCGGACTTGAACCCGATCGAACATCTGTGGAGAGACCTGAAAATAGCTGTGCAGCGATGCTCCCCATCCTACCTGACAGAGTTTGAGAGGTTAGGGGTAAGGTAAGGTGTTTAGGGGTAAGGTAAGTCCCGTAACCTTTACCAAAAGTGAATGCGGCCATCTTTGTCTGAGACCTCTGTTTCCCAGACCCTTTAGACAGTCATACAATGATTTAACCTTCTCTTCATCAAATGATCCACCAAGGGACCACTCTGAACATTTCTCAGAATACTTTTTACACCACTTGTGGACAAAGCATGTCTGTCTACATGTGGATATGCAAGTTGTGTATTATTTTTTTTTTTTCATTGTTAGTTTTTCAAATCTCTAGTAACACTATACATTCGTACAGCATATTCGGTAATAGTACTCTCTCCTTTCATATCTTCACATACAGAATCCCTATACGTTATAAATCAACTTAGGTATTTACATCCACACCAGTTACATCCACACCATCAGCAATGATCACAGCACAGCCAGCCCGAGAGGTACACATATCATGTTCTCGAGGAAATCAAAGTAGTCCCAGACAATAGTGGTCCCAGACTGCAGTGGTCACAGACCGCAGTGGTACAAGACGACAGTGGTCCCAGACTACAGTGGTCCCAGACTACAGTGGTCCCAGACAACAGTGGTCCCAGATGACAGTGGTCCCAGACGACAGTGGACCCAGACGACAGTGGTCCCAGACGACAGTGGTCCCAGACTACAGTTGTACCAGACTACAGTGGTCCCAGACCACATAGACAATTCCCAGAAATGCCTATAGACAGCTGTCAGTGGGGCTTCCTTGAACAGCCCTTACCCATCTCAGCTGTTACCCTCTCAAACTTTTACAATGGCTTCTCCTGTCCGTGCTCTCTTCATGTAGACCGATGGGCAATGGTGAACTCACACAGAACTGGTTGCGGTATTCATTCAGACACGCACTTCTTTCACATCAGACTGAATCCCTATTTAACGTTATATATCGAAACGTATTATCCAAACACACTCAGTAGTCCCAGACGACAGTGGTCCCAGACTACAGTGGTCCCAGACCATAGTGGTCCCAGACCACATAGAAAATTCACAGGAAAGCCTATATATAATCACACTCACACAACTCTCACATCCACTTTAACTTAGTACTATTTCCAAACACACTACTGTAAGTAGTCCCAGACTACAGTGGTCCCAAACCACATAGACAATTCCCAGAAACGCATATAGACAGGTGGGGCTTCTCTACCCTGACTCAGTAGTCCCAGACTACTTTAGTCTCCCAAAGACTATGGTATCTTTTTAGTGGTCCCAGACCACATAGACGTCATTTCATTTTTATTTATTTTTTTCGTACAAATTAATTTAAATGTACTTACTGAAATCAGTTGCAGTGTCCCTCAATTGTTTGCGGATGATGTGTCTCCTCCTGGACAGCTCACAGTAAGGGTCTGGGCGGGTCCTCGTCGTCTTTTGGTCAAACGGGAATTTTATCATGCTCCAAAAATATGTTTACATCCCTGTCAGTGAGCATATCTCATTTGCCAAGATAATCCATCCACCTGACAGCTGTGGCATATCAAGAAGCTGAATAAACAGCATGATCATTACCCTGATGAAGACAGCTTGTCTGTCGAAACGTTGGTTAAAAAACTATTGCATCTGAGCTCCTAGAGTGTGAGGCTCTCCTTTTCTTTTTCAAGGGACCACTGTAGTCTGGGACCACTGTAGTCTGGGACCACTGTCGTCTGGGACTACTGAGTGTGTTTGGATAATACGTTTCGATATATAACGTTATCTAGGGGTTCCGTTCACCACCGCCCATCGTAGTCTGGAACTACTAGTAATAGCACGAGGTGTTATTGAGCACGGAGTGTTGTTTTATATGTACAGGAAGTAGCGGCAAGTCTCTGGGAGGCTAAAGAACCATTGAAAATACATATGGAGTGGTGTGGATGTCAATACCTAAGATTTATAACGTCAAGTATTGTCATGCTGGAGGGTCATGTCAGGATGAGCCTGCAGGAAGGGTACCACATGAGGGAGGAGGATGTCTTCCCTGTAGCGCACAGCGTTGAGATTGCCTGCAATGACAACAAGCTCAGTCGAATGATGCTGTGACACACCGTCCCAGACCATGACGGACCCTCCACCTCCAAATCGATCCCGCTACAGAGTACAGGCCTCGGTGTAACGCTCATTCCTTCGACGATAAATGCGAATCCGACCATCACCCCTGGTGAGACAAAACCGCAATTCGTCAGTGAAGAGCACTTTTTGCCAGTCCTGTCTGGTCCAGCGACGGTGGGTTTGTGCCCATAGGCGACGGTGTTGTTTTCATAACTGTGACCACAATTGCCTACCGTCTGTAAGCTGTTAGTGTCTTAACGACTGTTCCACAGGTGCATGAGAATTCATTGTTTATGGTTCATTGAACAACCATGGGGAACAGTGTTTAAACTTTTAAACAATGAAGATATGTGAGGTTATTTGGATTTTTATAAATTATCTTTGAAAGACAGGTTCCTGAAAAAGGGATGTTTCTTTTTTTCCTGAGTTCATGACCTGTAACTCAGTAAAGTCTTTGAAATGATTGCATGTTGTGTTTATATTTTTGTTCAGTGTAATTTGTAAAAATTTTGAAAAACATAATTCCAATTTGACATTATGGGGTATTGTTTGTACGCCAGTGACAAATAAATAATTGCAATGTAATCCATTTTAAATTCAGGCTGTATGTCACGACTCCTACCGAAGGTGGCTCCCCTTCCTGTTCGCGTGGCGCTCGGCGGTCGTCGTCACCGGCCTACTAGCTGCCACTGACTTTTTCCTCCCCCTCCTTTTTTGTTTATTGGTTACACCTGTTTTTAGTTAGGGTGATTAGTAGGGCTTTGTTACCCAGCAGGCCCGCCTGTTGGCTGTGCGGGATTGTTTTGTGTACTGTTTGTACATGCGTGTATGTCACGGTTCGTGCTAGTTGTATTTTCGGAACTTTTTGTTCCCCTTGTATGTTGGGGCATTTGATTGGAGTGTTTCACCTTTGTGGTGATTAAAAGTTACGCTACTCTGAACTCTCTGTCTCCTGCGTCTGACTCTTTCCTCCACTAAACCCCGGGCATTACACTGTAACAGAACAAAATGTGGAAAAGTCAAGGGGAGTGAATACTTTTTGAAGGTACTGTACATATAGAGTGGGATATAAAGTTGCTAAAATGCTGTGTCAATGTCATGTATTCTCAACACATACTTTGGTCTAGTATCACAGTCAATTACATGATATCCATAGCAGTTTGTTAATAAGAACTACATTTATACTGGAGAGACCACAAGCTTGGTTTGTTTCTTATGTAATATACTCACTCATACATTTTTATGTTTTGTCGCTTATCATGATTTTTTAACATACTTTGAAGTTGCATCAGCATTATACTTAGTTGAGGGTCATGAACAAAATCGTCCATCGATAAAGATGACAAATTGTTGCTGACCACTTTAACTGAAAGTACAAAGGATTTGTGGATCAAGAAAATGCTTCTTCCAATCCTCCCAGCTTGCAGTACATGGCGACTATTCCCCTGGGAGAGAAAAAGGATTATGGCATATTAATTCCTCAGTATTTTAGCCTCTTTGTATTTGGCCTGATATCTTTGTACTGGAGATGTTCATTCTCTAGTCCTAATGTATTCCAAATCCCTCAGGCATGAAATTGTTCTTGGTTTTGTTGTTACTCCTGATATGTGAGAGCTTGGCTTCACCGAGCAATTAAGGGAGAGGGAGGCTGTGTGGTCATGTGTATTTTCAGTCTGTGGGCTGTCCAGCTGGCCTGCTTCTAATGGTTTTTCTGATCCATCAAGGAATAAACAACAAACATCCACAAATTGACCATGGAGGGTTAAATACACAGCATAGAGGGTTAAATACACAGCATAGAGGGTTAAATACACAGCATAAAGTGTTAAATACACAGCATAGAGGGTTAAATACACAGCATAAAGTGTTAAATACACAGCATAGAGGGTTACATACACCGTACAAAGGGTTAAATACACAGCATAGAGGGTTAAATACACAGCATAGAGGGTTAAATACACAGCATAGAGGGTTAAATATACAGCATAGAGGGTTAAATATACAGCATAAAGGGTTAAATACACAGCATAGAGAGTTACATACACAGTACAAAGGGTTAAATACAAAGCATAGAGGGTTAAATACACAGTATAAACGGTTAAATACACAGTATGGAGTTTTAAATACACAGCATAAAGGGTTAAATACACACTATAGTGGTTTAAATACACAGTGTAGAGCGTTAAATACACAGTATAGAGGATTAAATACACAGTATAGAGGGTTAAATACACAGCATATATATGGTTAAATTCACACTATGCAGGGTTAAATACCCTGTATAGAGGGTTAAATCTCATGTGTTGTTCTTGACAAGGATTTCTAAAATGTTTAGCAAGACTGCAGTATATATCATTATCTACTGTACCTGGGTGCAAATAGTATAATTTTTTATTTTAGAATTTGATTGAACTTGCCTGGAGTGCCAAATGGGTGGGGGATGGAGTTTGCATATTTGGGACTGTTCCATTGTTTCCTTTGCGCCAGACATGCCAGAGAAGCTCAGTCTAGCGCAGCTGAAGTATTTGAACAGACAGGATGACTAACATGATATTGTACAACCCCCGCTAAGGACCCACATTTATTGGTAGAATTTTAGGCCAAACCATTAACATGATAACTGGATGCATGCTGAGCACCGCGGGTCAGAAAACAAAATGCTAGGTCTTAAAGCCAATTAAAATCACCAGGAGCCATAAGTCTGCCTCATAGAGCCACAGGAGATGCACTCTGCAATATTGACTTTGCCGTCGTCATCTCGTAATTGGACGAGAAAAGAAGCGTTGGCCATGTCAACAACGTAGACAAACCTGCCTCAGAGTCACATCTTTTCACTTCCATTTCTCCTCACCGGAGATCATAGACTGTGAATGGAAGGGCAAGGGGCGACCACATGCTTTCTGAAGCCATGCATACATCAGCTTCAATTAAGGCTTAATCCGTTATGTCTTCACAAGGAATTAGTGCTACTCGCTTTACATCCATTAACATTGGCATCAGGTTTACCCTGGTTTATTCCCACCTCATTGAAATGGCTCCGAGTGATGATTAATCAATTTGACATACGTATGATTTCATTTTTTTTTACATTTTAATATCCAGGACTTCATCCTGTCTGTGAGATTATAAAATATATGAAGATACATGTCTATAATCAAGATTGTTTGACCCCACTGTTTTGAATTTGGTAGAGACAGAAGAAATCTTTGGAATGTCTCAGTGAAATGATTGACGTAGGAGGGAGAGAGAGGATTTGAATGCTTTCCAGTGTGTATGTTTTGTAGAAAGTCATAAGGACTTCTAGACCAATGGTTGCATGTGTGTGTGTGCGTGTGCGTGCGCATGTGTGCGTGTGCGTTTGTGTGTGTGTGAGAGTTAACGTGTGAGCAAATACAGCACGTTTCAACTTTGTGTAGAGTGAAAGCTGATTCTGACGATCCAGTATCGTCAATGCACCTGAGCGTCCTATAGCTACCTGAGTTGCATACTGTAAGTCTGGCATCACTGCATTGCTCTGGTATGGACACTGCTCCGCTGCTGGCTGCAACTCAACTGTATAAGCAGATTAGTCACAATACATTCAGTAGAAGGAATGTACCAGACAGGCAGGCAGGGCAACCATCTGTGTAAGCCAGTTTACAGTGCCGTCGCTAGGCTCTAGGGCTTAGTCATGTTATACTTGATATACTGTTGTGGCTACCGGTGATCGGACCACTATGGCCTTCTTGTCAGTTGAACATCAATCCATGCTTTTCAAGCCATCAGTTGGTTATACACCGTCTATGTCCGTTTTGTGTTTGATTGAATGTTATATCAATGACAGTAATATTGTCTACTATTAAATGTATGGATTAAAATCCCTGCATTATGAAGCTGTAAGCAGCTCTGACAGATATCACCTCACTAGTGTCACATTCCTGGATTCACCTTGACCTATGAAAAGAAAAAAGAAAAATCATTTTATTTCAATCATTTTCCTTTTATGTCTTCCAATTAACAGACAAAAGCTGTGTCTAGAAAAAGGCTGGGGTCACACTGCATAAGTTGTCTGATGGAATGTCACCTTGAGAATGAGCAGAGTGTGGAGAGGTAAGAGGGGATGGGAGGGGCATTGGGTCTCATTTGGTCATCAAAACGGAGTTGTCAGCTATTCTGCTGTAAGGCAGGGTGGGATGGGGGTTTGGGGGGAGTGGTAGATTAAGTTGAAGTCTGCCCTCGCCTGCAGGATTGTAGGAGACAGTAGACAACCTCGTTATTGTGGGCGAGTGACAGAGGTCAAAGGTCAGCTGCTTTGTTCCGACCTGCAGCCGCCAGCGCTCTGCCGAGACCTTTTTCCCCAGGGAGCTTCGCATCTCTCTTTTTTGGGGGGAGGGGGGGGGGTGTTCACAATGAGTCAGATACAGACTACTGGGCAGGAGGAATGATGCTGTTTCTCAATTTTCTCCACACCGCCAAAATATCCCGACTCCTGGACTTCTGTGGCCTGAGTGACAGACGATGAGCAAAGAAGCAGAGCGGAGCACTCTCCAGTGACGCTGGGTGTGTACGTAGCTTAGCCATTTACAGCTAAGCACTGAACACTGCTGTGTTTGGGGTATAAGACCCATAAATGGTTTTGTTTTGTTATGGTTTTTCCAAACTCCTGTAGATTAGCCTCCACTGACTCGTGGTGATAGATGCTCTGATTTTCGTCTAGTGGTGCTCTCTCTCTCGCTCTCGGATCAGGAGCTGAAGGCTGGGAGGGAGGGGGAAGACACTAGGGTTTTCTCACTACATGAAAGAGGTGCAAATGCAATTAGCATCAGGATGATTAAGCTCCTAGTCACAGTCATTAAGGGCCAGCTCCAGACCGATGTTTAGCTTTGTCCCTGGGCACCAGCAAACAACTTCACAAGCCCAGACCGGCAAGAACTCTCAATTGCTCGTGGGCAAATATTTCAAGTAGTCATAGAGTAATCAGAGGCCAAGCACCAAAGCTTCAGGATGGCCTAACAATGTTTAAGTACTATGTACCAAATAGGTTAAGAGGAACATTCAAATACTGTCTGATGTAACAGGTTCGAATTCAAGCTTTATGAACCAGCCAACTGAATATCTAAAATATTTGTATTGCTGTAAGAGAATTGGCAGATATTTTTGGTAAATAATGTGAAATTCACAAAAAGATAGCAGAAAGTTAGACTTACAAGACAGTACATAGTATACAGTAGGGCTGACTGACAGTGGGGAGACTATAAAGGACTGCCTAGTACTTATTGCTCCACTGTGTGTCATTTAGTTTCTGATGAAAACGGTGTGTGACAGAATCCCAATGATCGCCCAGCAGACGACTGTCAAATCCGGCACGTATTTAGTCATTCCTGAGGCCGGCCACATCTTCAACCATCGCTATCTCTCTGTTTCATCTTCCTATATTTTTCTCCAAAATGTCCCCGGGTTGGGAGGAAGAGTGGCAGTTTCCACCTCCCTTTGGGATTAGACAGAGGTCTCGGCGAAGCTGTGAAAATGAGGTGAGAAGATTGAGAAGAAGAAGAAAACATTTTGATTCTCTCATTGTCAAGACTCAACAACGGACCTGAAAAAGCAGGTTTCACTCACATCTAGATGCACATCAAACTTCTCGACTGCGTATGGTATTAATGAATACTTATAATAAATATCTCATCTGCGATGTCAAAAAAAGCACACAGTTTAATATCTCACAAGAAAGATTGATTTACATCAAGCAGATGGCAGTGATTAACATGTCATATTTGTTATTGATTCACATTAAACATTATATGTAGAGTATTCTAACCATGAAATGTCCATGATTAGCATTGTGCTAATGACTCTTTCTATCTTATTTGTCACGGATCCCCCCGGTACTGCTCCTCATTCTGTTCACCAGTTCCGGAAGTTTACGTCACCGGCTTCGAGGCTTCACTGAACGGGATTCATTATCATCAACCCCAGACGGTCTTGTCTGATTACACACACCTGGTTCCCATTTCCCCTGATTAGTATGTTATATATGTGCCCTCTGTTCCCTCTGTCTTTGTTGGTTATTGTTCCCATGTCCGTTGGTGGTGTGAGTACCTATGTGTTGGTGCAGCTGTTATGCTGTGTGCTATATATATTGTGTATTACGGGTATCGTGTCGTTCAACGAGGTTTACCCTCGCTCTTTGTTTGGGTACGGCCAAATGTTTTTGTATACGTGTTTGTTTTGGGTGTATTAAAAACTCCTATTGTGTATTCCTGCGCTTGTCTCCAAAATCCTTTATACCAGCGTGACACTATTCTTACTTGGTATATCTTCTCCCATTTTCAAATCAGAAATAGAGAGGCATCTGAACAAATTAAGATTTCAATTAAATAAATACAAATTATAGAACAATCTTTCCAATACTGTCAAAACCCGGACTGAAACACTTTACTGACACTTTGGGCTTTCTAGGCGCAGATGACTTTTTCGGTTTTCATGTAATATCTCAAGTATTTTTCACAAAACTTTCCCTACCAATAAAATCAATGAGGTATTGGGATGGTCTGGATGTTCTGGCTTCTACAGATTCATTTTTCACTGATGTGTGTATAGATTATTGGATAAATGGACCAACTTCCCCTTGCATACTTGCAAGAGAGATTTATTTGTGTGATGTAGATCTGGGTTCAAGCAGTATCTGTTTTCTTTCAAATACTTTATCTGCGCTTGATTGAGCTTGTCTGGCGCAACGGAACCAATTGAATAGACCCGAAAGTGCAAACCCCACCTGTCTGGCACTCCAGGCAGGCTTAATCAAACTCTCAAGGTATCTGAAAGAAAACAAATACTATTTGAACTCAGGTTTTCTGTGATGTTCTCGGTCTTCTCCTCCACTAGAGAGGGAAATCATGAATGCAAATCATGGAAGAACATGATGGAGATGGGGGGGGTCCATGCTGTGCGGACATCATTAATTATTCATTATTGCGTATTTGCATGCTAGTTAACAAGGTCAGGAAGTGCATAACGAACGGACGCTCAATGAACATTCATTGAACTTTATTCATACTAATGTGATTTTTACAAAGGAGCCCGAGTCAGAGAGAGATTAGGAAAGTCCACAGCTGTTGTTATTCCCTTGTATTTCCATGAGGTAAGTGGCCTCTAGCCAAACAGGAGAAAGAGTGGCTCCAGTTTAATGAAGATGCTGACAAAGTCCTTGAAACAACAGACAAAAGGTACCGAAAGCATCATTTTTGATAGCCGCAAACCACTGGCTGCATCTGGGTAAATCTCTGGTAGGTAGAACGCGCTTGTTTTCAATTAGCACAGTCAGACAGAACACTACACGTGCATGATGACAAACATTGATGAAAAACAAATGCGAAAAATAAATTGCCTACAGAAGATGTGAGATTACTGTGAGTTGGCTGTTCGACGTAAACAATGTCATGTTTGTGGGCATGCCCCATCTACCTAGCAGGGTGGTGTCTGCATTCGCTGAATGCTGGACTTTGTGGTTCACTATACACAGGAAGTTGAATCTGATCCCACCTGGCCGGCTGACTGGTCCTATCTGGCCGACAGACTGGTCCTATCTGGCCGGCCGACTGATATTATCTGGCCGGCCGACTGATATTATCTGGCCGGCCAACTGATACTATCTGGCCATCCGACTTTCCCTATCTGGCCATCCGACTTTCCCTATCTGGCCGGCCGACTGATACTATCTGGCCATCCGACTTACCTATCTGGCCGACCGACTGATACTATTTGGCCATCCGACTGGTCCTATCTGGCCGGCCGACTGATACTATCTGGCCATCCGACTGGTACTATTTGGCCATCGACTGGTCCTATCTGGCCGGCCGACTGATACTATGTGCCATCTGACTGGTCCTATCTGGCCGACCGACTGATACTATCTGGCCATCCGACTGGTACTATTTGGCCATCCGACTTGACCTATCTGGCCGGCCAACTGGAGTCTTACAGGAGTCTTATGGCTTGAGAGTAATTTTTAGGGCCGCCTGGTGTAGAGGTCCTGGATGGCAGGCAGCTTAGCCCCAGTGATGTACTGGGCCGTACGTACTACCCTCTGTAGTGCCGTGCGGTTGGAGGCCGAGCAGTTGCCGTACCAGGCAGTGATGCTACCAGTCAGGATGCTCTCAATGTTGCAGCTGAAGATCTGAGGACCCGTGCCAAATCTTTTTAGTTTCCTAAGGGGGAATAGGCTTTGTCATGCCCTCTTCACGGCTGTCTTGGTGTGTTTCGACCATTCTAGTTTGTTGGTGATGTGGACAACCTGCTCCACTACAGCCCTGTCGATGAGAATGGGGGCGTGCTCGGTCCTCCTTTTCTTGTAGTCCACAATCATCTCCTTATTCTTGGTTACGTTGAGGGACAGGTTGTTATTCTGGCACCACCTGGCCAGGTCTCTGACCTCGTCCCTATAGGCTGTCTCATCGTTGTCGGTGATCAGGCCTACCACTGTTGTGTCATCTGCAAACTTAATGGTGGTGTGGAGTCGTGCCTGGCCACGCAGTCATGGGTGAACAGGGAGTACAGGAGGGGACTGAGCATGCACCCCTGAGGGGCTCCAGTGTTGAGGATCAGCATGGCAGATGTGTGGCTACCTACCCTCACCACTCGGGGGGCGGCCCGTCAGGAAGTCCAGAATCCAGTTGCAGAGGGAGGTGTTTAGTCCCAGGATCCTTAGCTTAGTGATGAGCTTTGATTGTACTATGGTGTTGAACGCTGAGCTGTAGTCAATGAATAGCATTCTCACGTAAGTGTTCCTTTTGTCCAAGTGGGAAAGGGCAGTGTGGAGTGCAAATAGAGATTGCATCATCTGTGGATCTGTTTGGCCGGTATGCAAATTGGAGTGGGTCTAGTTTTTCTGGGATAATGGTGTTGATGTGAGCCATTACCAGCCTTTCAAAGCACTTCATGGCTACAGACGTGAGTGCTACGGGACTGTAGTCATTTAGGCAAGTTGCCTTAGTGTTCTTGGGCACAGGGACTATGGTGGTCTGCTTGAAACATGTTGGTATTACAGACTCAATCAGGGACATGTTGAAAATGTCAGTGAAGACTCTTGCCAGTTGGTCAGCACATGCCCAGAGCACACGTCCTGGTAATCCGTCTGGCCCCGCGGCCTTGTGAATGTTGACCTGTTTAGAGGTCTTACTCACGTCGGCTACGGAGAGCGTGATCACACAGTCGTCCGGAACAGCTGATGCTCTCATGCATGCCTCAGTGTTGCTTGCCTCGAAGCGAGCATAAATGATTTAGCTCGTCTGGTAGTCTCGTGTCACAGCTCACGGCTGTGCTTCCCTTTGTAGTCTATAATAGTTTGCAAGCCCTGCCACGTAAGACGAGCGTCAGAGCCGGTGTAGGACGATTCAATCTTAGCCCTGTATTGGCACTTTGCGTATTTGATGGTTTGTCGGAGGGCATAGCAGGATTTCTTATAAGCTTCCATGCACCTTGAAAGCGGCAGGTCTACCCCTTTAGCTCAGTGTGAATGTTGCCAGTAATCCATGGCTTCTGGTTTGGGTATGTACGTACAGTCACTGTGGGGACGACGTCCTTGATGCACTTATTGATAAAGCCAGTGACTGATGTGGTGTACTCCTCAATGCAATCGAAAGAATCACGGAACATGTTCCAGTCTGTGATAGCAAAACAGTCCTGGAGTTTAGCTTCTGCTTCATCTGACCACTTTTTTGTAGACTGAGTCACTGGTGCTTCCTGCTTTAATTTTTGCTAGTAAGCTGGAATCAGGAAGATAGATTTGTGGTCAGATTTACCAAATGGAGGGCGAGGGAGAACTTTGTACGCGTCTCTGTGTGTGGAGTACAGGTGATCTAGAATTGTTTTCCCTTTGGTTGCGCATTTAAGATGTTGATCGAGATTAGGTAAAACTGATTTAAGTTTCCCTGCATTAAAGTCTCCGGCCACTAGGAGCTCTGCCTCTGGGTGAGCAGTTTCCTGTTTGCTTATTTCCTTATACAGCTGACTGAGTGCGGTCTTAGTGTCAGCATCCGTCTCTGGTGGTCAATAAACAGCCACGAAAAGTATGGCTGAAAACTCTCTTGGCAAATAGTGTGGTCTACAGTTTATCATAAGATACTTTGCTTCATTTCGTGCACCAGCTGCTGTTTACAAATAGCACAGACCCCCCCCCCCCCCCCCCCTCGTCTTACCAGAGTGTGCTGTTCTATCTTGCCGGTGCAGCGTATATCCTGCTAGCTGAATATCCATGTCATCATTCAGCCACGATTTCGTGAAACATAAGATGTTACAGTTTTTGATGTCCCGTTGGTACGATATTCGTGATCGTACCTCGTCTAATTTATTGTCCAATGATTGTACATTGGCGAGTAATATTGATGGTAATGGTAGCTTTCCCACTCACCTTCTGTGGATCCTTACGGGGCACCCCGCTCTGTGTCCTCTGTACCTGCGTCTCTTTCTCTTGCCAATAACAGGGATGTTGGCCTTGTCAGGTGTTAGCAGTATATCCCGTGCGTCCTGCTTGTTGAAGAAAAAATCTTAGTCTAATCCGAGTTGAGTAATCGCTGTCCTGATATCCAGAAGCTCTTTTTTTGCCGTAAGATAGTGTTGCAGAAACATTATGTACAAAATAAGTTACAAATAACGTGAAAAATACACGTAATAGCACAATTGGTTCGGCCCCCGTAAAACTGCTGCCATTTCTTCCTGCGCCATTTTACCTAATTCTTCCTCACTCTCGTCATTTCCTTCTGCAGCACTCCATATTTACTCTTAATATGTTCCACTTTCTTCCTTTTTTTCCTGCCCGCCTTCTTACCGACCTCTATGGGTTCCCCTGAAGCCATCTCCAAGTCTAACAACCATTCGGGCATACCCGCCATCTTGTGACTCGTCCCGATATGGAATTGGTCAATACTTCATGTTCTCTCTTTGCTTGGGCTCTGTCTCAGCTAAACAGAAGAGCTCCTTAAAAGGTCAGATGAAGACTGAAGCCCACGTGACAAAAGGTTACCACGAGTGCAGTATGAGTGGCAAATGTTTCCGGTTTGCTTTTCTTTCTTTATCTTTCTTTTCTCCCACTCTTATTTGGGTTCCAATGTGATTTCAAATGGATTTTTGTATTAACATGACGGTCGGGAGAATATTTAGCTGTGGTCTAATGAAGAAGAAATGGCTCTCAATATGCTTTATCTTGTCAGGAAGCGTTTCTTGCATAAAGGGTGTTCTCAGTTTTTGGTCTTTGGGGAGAAATGGGAATACATATTTTGTTGTTGTTCCGGCTAGGTAATAAGAATTTGCACAAATAACAACTAGTTGTTTCTTAACTTCTTATATCTAGCCACCGTGCTTCTACACCTGCATTGCTTGCTGTTTGGGGTTTTAGGCTGGGTTTCTGTACATCTGATGATGTAAGAAGGGCTTTATAAATACATTTGATTGATAGCTCAGGTGAAAAGAGAGAAGAACTTCTCTAGTTAGGTCACGCTCTGCCAGGGTGGGATAGTATTGTTTTCTGAGAGAGTATGACTTTATGAAATATGAATTTGAATTATATGAAATTAAGATTAGAACACAAAATCCCATTGGTAGATGGATCCATGCTAGCATGCAGTGTGCCATCTGTGTGTAGGAAAAAATAGAAGTAGTCTGTTCCATTTTCATTGTTTTGTCTCACATGAGACCAGGGAGAGTGAGAGAGAGCAATAGAGAGAGCAACAGAGAGAGCAATAGAGAGAGAGAGCAATAGAGAGAGAGAGCAATAGAGAGAGAGAGGGTGAACAACAGGGAGAGAGAGAGAGGGTGAATGAACGACAGAGAGAGAGAGAGGTTTTGTGCCTGCAGCTATTCTTGTTTTGGAAATATTTACTTTGACATGTATTCACAAATGAGTTAGTGTAGTGAAAGACACATTTTAATGGATCGTGTTCATACTTCTTCCCTAACAACAACATATGTGGTTTATCAAGAGAAAACACTGGAAAAAAATAAACCACTGAAAACAACAGAGCTGCTTGCTTTCCTCAGAAACAGTCTTAAGAAGCTCTAGGAAAAACTCCCTAGAAAGGCCAAAACCTAGGAAGAAACTTAGAGAGGCACCAAGCTATGAAGGGTGGCCAGTCCTCTACTAGCTGTGCCGGGTGGAGAGTATAACAGAACATGGCCAAGATGTTCAAATATGACCAGCAGGGTCAAATAATAATAATCACAGTGGTTAGAGAGAGAGAGAGAGAGAGAGAGAGAGAGAGAGGGAGAGAGAGAGAATATACTTAAATTCACACAGGACATTGTATAAGACATGAGAATACTCCAGATATAACAGACTGACCCTAGCCCCCCGACACATAAACTATTGCAGCATAAATACTGGAAGCTGAGACAGGAGGGGTCGGGAGACACTGTCCGACGATACCCCCGGACAGGGCCAAACAGGAAGGATATAACCCCACCCACTTTGCAAAAGCACAGCCCCCACACCACTAGAGGGATACCTTCAACCACCAACTTACTATCCTGAGACAAGGCCAAGTATAGCCCACGAAGATCTCCCCCACGGCACGAACCCAAGGGGGGGCGACAACCCGGACAGGAAGATCACGTCAGTGACTCAACCCACTCAAGTGACGCACCCCTCCTAGGGACGGCATTGAAGAGCACCAGTAAGCGAGTGACTCAGCCCATGTAATAGGGTTTGAGGCAGAGAATCCCAGTGGAGAGAGGGGACCTGGCCAATCAGATTACCCCCATGCTGTATACTGCATCATGCTGCATCTTTTATTATCCTCATTGCTCTCTAGAATTCAACTAATTAATCCTCGCCTCTCTTTCTGTCTTTCTCCTGTTCTACCTCTCCTCTCTCACACTTTCCTTACAACCCAAAATAATATGATAGGTGTGAGACATTAAGGCCGTACCTCAGCAGACTATGTACCATGCTAGGTATACAACATGGGGGTAATCTGATTGTGGTCATACTGTGCAAGCTGTTATTGGCTAGCAGGCCGATATGGACTATGTTATATGCAATGATCTCATCAGTGCTATAGTGGTAAGAAAAATGGATGGGTTAGCACTGATAAATAAAGTAATGCTCCCTATACTTTCGATGCATTTTCCCACAATAGGTGGGTAAACACTTATGCAAAATTTTAAAAAAGTGCGTAAATGGTGTTTGCGTGCGTTTACCCTCCCCTACACCCCTGGATCTAATACTTTCAAGTGACTTCCTCATCTGTAATAAAATGTATATGTGAAAGCTGGAAACAATGTGCTAAGGTGCTGACAAGGTGCTAAGACAAAGGATACCAGGCTATATTTTTGTGCACGGCTGAGTATTTGTGCAAGGGTGTAATATATTCCTAGTCAGATCCCAAATCAGTTTGTTCCATCTGGCCATGTTGGCAAGACATCTCAAACAGATCTGGAAACAGGCTATTATATTCCCACAGGGAGTCCCAGGAAGACTTCGTCCACTTCATCCTCACATGTGGATTCATCTTCATTCTTCAAGCGGCTTTAATTGCTTTATTCTAAGTTTTAAAACTTCAATGGAATTTGCTCCATGCCATTTATGGCTGAAAACACAGCTAAATGTGAGCGCAGTTGAAGTGGAAAAACCTCTGAGGCCTGATAAATTGAAAACATTGTATCATACTGATATAACACAAAAGCAAACAAAAGCAAATGAGAGAAGCGTTAGGTTTTGTAATTCCGTCACTATTTTCATCTCTATCCAAACCGTTTTCAAACCGTTTTATTGTGGGTCTTTTAAATGTGTTGAATGGAATGCTGTCTCTTCTCTAAGCTTGATTCCAAGACGTGTCATTTGCCAATTGTCGAGCGGATATCTTCCAAGACAAACTGCAATTTGTTTTGTATTTGTTTACTCCAATGTTGTCAGGCGTTGGAATAGCAACATAAAGGACTTCAGCCATCCTGCCTCTCTTAAATTTGCATGAGTCTTTGGAATCTATTCTCATCTAACTATTTTATCAAAACAAAATGTACAGTATTCACATACATTTGTTTTAGTCTGCTTCTTAAAACAACTTTGACTTAATAGTGCACCTCTAAGAATCTCATTACAAAATCATTACCAGTCGGTAGTTAAATAATAAACAGCTAAACTCTTCTACACATTTAATAGGTTCTCTGGAAGGGAGTTTTCCAATGGAATTCCCACACTGCATCTCAACAGGCAGAAAAAAGGTCACACAAGAAAGTATCATAGAAATGAACACCTGATTAATCTTGGTTAACCCAGAACTAAAGTCTTGCGTAATTGGTCAGATGCTTGATTAAGTTCTGTGTCCATACGTGTTAAGTTAAAATGAGGATTGGAACCAGAACGAAGAGCTCTGCCCTCTCTCTTTACAAGTTACAGCAAGTCTGGGGGCCAAAATGTGACTCGTTTCAGGAAACTAGACGTATGTCGCACATCAGTACTTCACAGGAAGCAGAAATGCCTTCCGGGAGCATGTGAACTTTCATGGCCTTAATAACAAACTTGTATGCCATCTGTAAATAAGTGTTAAATTACGAGCCTAGTTGGTTGAGCCACAGAAAAAGCCAGCAACCTTCCCGCTAGCCATTGGCTGAGATAATGAGTGGGCTGGACATGCCGAGAGATGAGTTCGGATTGGTCTGCCGTGTAGCACGCTTCTGTCTATAACATGAGCTGGTCAGTATGTGTAGGTAATCCTGTCTATAACATGAGCTGGTCAGTATGTGTAGGTAATCCTGTCTATAACATGAGCTGGTCAGTATGTGTAGGTAATCCTGTCTATAACATGAGCTGGTCAGTATGTGTAGGTAATCCTGTCTATAACATGAGCTGGTCAGTATGTGTAGGTAATCCTGTCTATAACATGAGCTGGTCAGTATGTGTAGGTAATCCTGTCTATAACATGAGCTGGTCAGTATGTGTAGGTAATCCTGTCTATAACATGAGCTGGTCAGTATGTGTAGGTAATCCTGTCTATAACATGAGCTGGTCAGTATGTGTAGGTAATCCTGTCTATAACATGAGCTGGTCAGTATGTGTAGGTAATCCTTTCTAACGCGTCTTTTTGAAAAGACATCACACAGTAGAACTGCATAAGTGTTGCTCTCCACTTTCTGGAGGACCGAGTTTTGAAATCAGTGGAAATAGAGTATGATAGCTAAGGAGATGAAGAAAATTCTGGCATTTGATTGCAAATATGCAAATATGCAGACGGAATCGATAAGAGAACACACAGAAAGAAGGCTGTTGTAGAAACACCTGTCTCCAGATTACATCATCAAACTAAGGGCAACCATGGCATCCGTGACAGATCAATCCATGTTTACGGGTAAGAGAGTCTAGCTAGCTACATTTTCAGATATTACATTGTCAGAAATTCTGAAATTTGTCAAAGTCATTTTAATTTCAAGTTAAAGTGTACTAAAATGTTAGTTGGCTGGCTAGCTAGCTAACATTACATGTATGATCTGTGTAGTAATATTATTCGTTTCTCAGAGCCATTTGCATTGCTAGTTATAGCCTAATGTTACCTAGCTAGCATTGAACCTGGTTGGTTAGCTACCTGCAGATTCATGCAGGATAGTAACGTTATGAGTTGGGATTATGGTTCATTGTTTAGCTAGCTAGCTACATGTCTAAACAAAAGACTCCACTATGCAAGTAACTATTTCAATAGAATGTTTATTATGTCACTGTGACAACTGTCGATAGACATAGCTGGTAAATTCGCTCTGGCTATCTTCTCCGATTTCAGAGCACTCTCGTCTGAGTGTGCCAAAGCGCAGAATAACTGACAAATTTACGAACGCTCAACACCCGTTGAATATGGCCGGTGTCAGTAAACGTTGGCAAAAAAGCACAATTAAATTGTTGCCAGCAGCACAGTTGCAGTCACCAACACTCTGGATAACATAGAAACAGCCTAACCAGCTCTGCTAAGGCGAGTAAAATGGTTAGAGTGAGCTGTTCTCTCATTTGTGTCTGGAAGTCGCTAGCAAGCTAGCCAACGTTAGCCAGTTAACTTGGGTGCTTGACTGCTGTTGTTAGGTAAGAACACTTGGATCAATGTGCGCTCTGAAAGCTCCGACAGGGAAACGCTCTGAGTTTACGAACGCCCAGACCACACTCTGGCATTCCAGATTAAATGTATGAACATTTAAATATAAATGTATAAACCAGCCTTTAGTCATGAAATCTTTGGTTGTTTAGTACATAGCCTTACATGTGAATCCTTAAAGAGATGGGTCGGGCTAAAGCATAAACTGGTGTGCATGATTCTTAATGGGTTTAGACAAAGAAGAGCTTTACAGTAGGTACCAAAACGTTCAAGGGCCATTTTCTCAACAGTGAGGTTAGAAGTTTATCAACTTTCAAAGCAGAATTACTTTCCCATTGTTCCTCAAGTGTAGTGTATGATATATCATTTTCTAGCTCTGAGTCTCTACTTTTATCCAATGTAAAAAACACAATTTCAAATTTTTCTACATAAGACCGAATCAAACCGTTTGGTCACAAATGTCCCCTCCTCTTCCAAAATTCAAAAGATGCTAACACCTGTGAAATCATGATTAAAAAATGTATGACCTATGATCAAGATTATCCTACTAACGGGACATTAAAAACTGTAATATCTTGTTTCACCGAGACGTGGCTGAACGACGACACGGATAATATAGAGCTGGCAGGATTTTCCATGCACATTCAGAACAGAGATGTTACATCTGGTAAGACGAGGGGTGGGGGTGTGTGTCTATTTGTCAATAACAGCTGGTGCGCGATATCTAATATTTAAGAAGTCTCAAGGTATTACTTGTTTGAGGTAGAGTACCTTATGATAAACTGTAGACCACACTATCTACCAAAAGAGTTCTCCTCTATATTATTCGTAGCCATCTATTTACCACCAGAGACAGATGCTGGCACTAAGACCGCACTCAACCAACTCTATAAGGCCATAATCAAACAAGAAAATGCTCACCCAGAAGCGGCACTCCTAATGGCCGGGGACTTTAATGCAGGCAATCTTAAATCCGTTTTACCTCATTTCTGCTAGCATGTCACATGTGAAACCAGAGGAAAAAATGACTCTAGACCACCTTTACTCCACACACAGAGATGCATACAAAGCTCTCCCCCGCCCTCCATTTGGCAAATCTGACCATAATTGTATCCTCCTGATTCCTGCTTACAAGCAAAAACTAAAGCAGGAAGTACCAGTGACACGCTCAATACGGAAGTGGTCAGATGACGCAGATGCTATGCTACAGGACTGTTTTGCTAGCAGAGACTGGATTATGTTCCGGGATTCATCCAATGGCATTGAGGAGTATACCACCTCAGTCATTGGCTTCATCAAGAAGTGCATCGACGACGTCGTCCCCACAGTGACCGTATCCCAACCAGAAGCCATGGATTACAGGCAACATCCGCATCAAGCTAAAGGCTAGAACTGCCGCATTCAAGGAGCGGGACACTAATCCGGAAGCTTATAAGAAATTCCGCTATGCCTTCAGACGAACCATCAAACAAGCAAAGCGTCAATACAGGATTAAGATTGAATCCTACTACACCGGCTCTGATGCTCGTCGGATGTGGCAGGACTTGAAAACTATTACGGACTACAAAAGGAAACCCAGACGTGAGATGCCCAGACAAGCTAAATGCCTTTTATGCTCGCTTCGAGGCAAGCAGCTCTGAAGCATGCACGAGAGCACCAGCTGTTCTGGATGACTGTGTGATAACGCTCTGGCCAATGTGAGCAAGACCTATAAACAGGTTAACATTCACCAAGCCGCGGGGCCAGACGGATTACCAGGACGTGTACTCAAAGCATGTGCCGACCAACTGGCATGTGTCTTCACTGACATTTTCAACCTCTCCCTGACCGAGTCTGTAATACCTACATGTTTCAAGCAGACCACCATAGTCCCTGTGCCGAAGGAAGCAAAGGTAACCTGCCAAAATGATTACCACCCCGTAGCACTCACGTCGGTAGCCCCGAAGTGCTTTGAAAGGCTGCTCATGGCTCACATGAACATCATCCTCCCGGATACACTAGACCCACTCCAATTCTAATACCGCCCAAACAGATCCACAGATGAAGCAATCTCAATTGCACTCCACACTGCCCTTTCCCACCTGGACAAAAGGAACATCTATGTGAGAATGCTGTTCGTTGACTACTGCTCAGCGTTCAACACCATAATGCCCACGAAGCTCATCACTCAGCTAAGGACCCTGGGACTAAACACCTCCCTGAAACTGTATCCTGGACGTCCTGACGGGCCGCCCCCAGGTGGTAAGGGTTGACTTACAACAATGATCCTCAACACTGGGGCCCCTCAGGGGTGTGTACTTAGTCCCCTACTGTATTCCCTGTTCACCCACGACTGCGTGGCCAAACACGACTCCAACACCATCATTAAGTTTGCTGATGACAACGATGAGACAGCGTATAGGGAGGTCCGAGACCTGGCAGTGTGGTGTCAGGACAACAACCTCTCCCTCAATGTGAACAAGACAAAGGAGCTGATCGTGGACTACAGGAAAAGGAGGGCCAAACAGGCCCCCATTAACATCGACGGCGCTGTAGTGGAGTGGGCCGAGAGTTTCAAGTTCCTTGGTGTCCATATCAATAAACTATTATTGCCCAAACACACCAAGACAGTCATGAAGAGGGCACGACAACACCTTTTCCCCCTCAGGAGACGGAAAAGATTTGGCATGGGTCCCCAGATCCTCAAGAAGTTCTACAGCTGCACCATCGAGAGCATTCTCACCGGTTGCTTCACCGCCTGGTATGGAAACTCCTCGGGATCTGACCGTAAGGCGCTACAGAGGGTAGTGCGTATGGCCCAGTACATCACTGGGGCCAATCTCCCTGCCATCCAGGACCTATATAATAGGCGGTATCAGAGGAAACCCCCAAAAATTGGGGCTTTCAACCCCCAAGCCGTAAGACTGCTGAACAATTAATCAAATGGCCACCGGACTATCTACATTGACCCCCCCCCACCCTCCATTTGTTTTGTACATTGCTGCTACTCGCTGTTTAATATCTATGCATAGTCACTTCATCCTACCTACATGTACAAATTACCTCGACTAACCTGCACATTGACTCTGTACCGGTACCCCCTGTATATAGGCCCGTTACTGTTATTTTATTGTGTTATTATTTTTTACTTTAGTTTATTTGGTAAATATTTTCTTAACTCTTCTTGAACTGCACTGTTGGTTAAGGGCTTGTAAGTAAGCATTGCACGGTAAGGTCGGCACATGTGACAAATAAAGTTTGATTTGATTTGTCCGAATTTGACAAAAAACCCAAGAACCGGACCTGATGCTGCTCGTTATCTCATGCTTCCCATTGTACCATGACAGACCGACGGTACCAGTTATGTTTATGCTTAACACCCGATGAACCACTCTACCCCACAATCTCACACCCCTGGGAACACAACCAATTTAATGCACAGAGTAGTGTTCAGATGTGAGTGTTGGCAAGGTGTTACCGCAACCCCTTTGTGTGTTCCATATAGCCTCAGACGTGTTGTTATGCTGCTGTTACATGCCATGCAGCGATCGCATTTAAACAAACCACAATAAAACTGTTAGGATACAGATACAATGTATTCATTACTATTAGTTGAAGGCCCTAGTGGTGTAAACATACTCCATCATACATACACCTGTATGTAACCTGTATATAACAGAGATGGTTTGGGGAACCATTATGTGATGAGTAACGATGCCTGAGACCTGAAGACTCCCATAGCTCAGTGGGCTAACACAGGCTTGCGGTGAGTAGGAACTCCTTTACACATTACTTTTTCTCTGGTGTTCCAAGTCGGCCCACAGGTTCAGTGGGTCAGAACTAGCTAATTGAAATGTCACAAGTGCCACTACTGTAGATCCTCTAGAGCCCTCAAACTCAACTCTGGACCTCAAAGCCAGGTCCACTGCATTCTTTCTGCATTCATTGTTCCCCTCTAGTCAGGGACTGATTTAGACCTGTGACACCAGGTGTGCACGATTAATTATCAGGTAGAACAGAAAACCATCAGGCTCCGGATCTCGTAAGGTAAGAGTTGAGTATCTCTGCTACAGAACATAAAATGGCTCTGAAATATGTGGTGGCCTAATACCCCTAAAGCACAGCAGAACAGCCTCAGTTAACCAAATATAAAACATGTTAAACATCCTCTCATGTTGGTTCTCATAGTCTTAGTGCCAAGACAATGTGTACCTGCCAAGACATTAATCAACCATTTACACCTCAGTATGTTGCCACTCACCCTGATACTAAAATGAATGATCTTTAGCCTTCCTTTCTTTATGTTCCACAACGCTACTGTTATCTGGTTGCCAGGTGCTCTATACGGATGAGGCCCCCTGGATCTATTGATTACAGTAGTTGCATTGTCCAAAGCTTACATCTCTCTCATTAAACATTAAAGGGTGATAAGATGGCTGCCGCTGTTTTTATGTGTTCTTGTTTTTCCATCTTCTTTGGGTGAATTAGTAGCTTCGCTTGTCTAAACCCAAGGAGCACAGCAAAGATAATGAGATCCGTTGTTTTTGGTTTGTTTTTATTCCCTCTTATTTTATAGTCTTGCTTGTACCCGTAGCGATATTGATTGACATGTAACATCGGTATCCACGGAGACAGGGGAAGGTCAAAGGAATTGTCTTGGAGAGTTGGCCTGTGCTCCAAACAGACTGAAGCTAATATTTACCTGACGTGTACTGTAAGCCGTTCCAAAACAAGTCAATGGGAAACAATTTTAGTCAGTCCGTTAGATGGAGATACATACAGCAGGTTTGAACATGTTTTAACAATTTATTAATTTAAACATTTTAGTCTATGAGAAAATAGCCAACTTATTCACATAAAACTGGTTGTAGAGATTTTTAGAGGATACAGTTTATTTATTGATATCATCAGTTAATATTGATTTGATTGGTTAATGTAGAATAATGCATTTTAACCCAAGGTAGGAAGTACATACCAATGTATGCATTGTCTGGTTTTCCAGTTCAGCAATGTAAGACACTGAAGATATAGATTATGGACCAGATAATTTTGAAACGGCAGACCCTG
Organism: Salvelinus namaycush; assembly: GCF_016432855.1. Classification (NCBI taxonomy): domain Eukaryota; kingdom Metazoa; phylum Chordata; class Actinopteri; order Salmoniformes; family Salmonidae; genus Salvelinus; species Salvelinus namaycush. The sequence goes on from NC_052339.1 coordinate 25,259,271, forward strand.
AATCCAAACACAATGTAATCCACGTTATAGGGGAGGAAAAACTCTTATCCTCTTTTCCATGCCGTAGCAAATTCAGTTTGTTTTGATTGTTTTTGTGTGGGAAATTGGACAGTGTAAATAAAGAGACAGAAAGAAAACAGGCAATACTTTGGACCACACAGCTTGAAAATTACAGCATTTTCCCTTTGTTATCCTAAATAATTATGCAATAAGCCCCAAAAAGTAAGCACTCTAATTTCTTAAATGGGTTTTGTCACACACAAATGAGCTATTGACTATTCATACTGTGGATTTGTTTGTTTGCTTTCCTTCATTGTTTACATTTTAAGAATGTAAAATCTTTCCGTATTACATTTAACCATGCATCTATCTCCCTGACAGCTCATCATACTTCAGACAACACAAAATTAAAATTGACACTAAACTCAGGAACTGCCCAAGTGAGCACACACTGGTTGAATCAATGTTGTTTCCACATCATTTCAATTAAATTAAGTAGAACCAATGTGGAATAGATGTTGAATTGACATCTGTGCCCAGTGGGTGACTACACAATAATGGAATACTGTTTTTAGTACGAGCTTCAGAGTGAGTTTAAACAGCTTAGTCGACCTTTGACCTTGAATAATCCCTTAGGTAATGAGTAATGAAGACATTTGATACCACATCTTGATTAAATCGTATCCATATGTGTTTTGCACATCAAAAAGTACAACAGACTTCCCAGGTGTTCACCAAGCATTGAAGGTACACGGCGTATAATTTGAATTTTATGTAAATACATTTATGTTGGCTTCAATCTTTGACATGTTTCCAAGAACAACCTGTGGTTGTAATTGTAGAACAAAATGAGGATAATCGTAATAATAAACACATTGATAATTGGTTTGAGGACTTAGCCAGGCAGAGTAAGCTGGAGAGAAAACACAGAGGATCTGTGGATCATCCCATGTCAAATTCAAAGCATATGGATAAGACTTCCTGAAATATTATACATTTTCAACTTTTGCCTGTGGTAAAAATTTTAGGGGGGGATTTTTTCTCTCCCTTTCATCTGTCGTTTTTTAATTTTTAATTTTTTTGACAAATATGAGAAACAGGAGACACCAACACAAGAAAGGAGGATGATGAGAGCCTCCGAGATGCATGTCACATCTCACTATTTTGGTTATTTAGAGGGGTTCCTTAGTTCTGTCTGTCTGTCTGTCTGTCTGTCTTTGTTGATAGTGGTTGTGCTCTAGTGGTTAAGAGCATTGGAGCATAACATCTTTGTTAGTCAGGTATCCAGTAACTATGGTATCATGATCAATGTATTTATCATAGGGTGCGCTCGTAAATTCACTCTAGCTATCTATTCCGATTTCAGAGCGCTCTCGTCTGAGCGTGCCTGAGTGCAGAATAACTGATGAATTTACAAACGCGCCACAACCGTTGAATATGACCGGTGTCAGTAAACGTAGGCAAAAAACAGAATTAAATTGTTGCCAGCAGCACAGTTACAGTCACCAATGCTCTAGATAGCATGAAAACAGCCTAACCAGCTCTGCTAGGGCCAGAAAAATGGTCAGAATGAGGTGTTCTCTCATTTATGTCTGGAAGTAGATAGCAAGCAAGCTAACTTAGTCGGTTAGCTTGGGTGCTGGACTGCTGTTGTGAGGTCAGAACGCTCGGATCAAGTGTGCGCTCTGAAAGAGCCGAAAGCGAAACGCTCTGAATTTAGAAAAACAAACAATCTGACAAAGCTCTGAATTTAACGCCTTGAGCACACTCTGAGTGCACTCTGGCACTCCAGAGCGAATTTGAGAACACACCCTTAGCGTAATACCATTAGTCTGTGATAGAGATCACATGCTAACCCTGAGAAAAGAGGTCCTTGCCAAAATTCAAAACCTCAACCCAGGTTAACACATTCGTAACATAAACCACTTCAGTCTGATATCCACTACTTTGGCAATAAACATCAAGTTGCATGTCATTCTGTGATTGAATATTTCATAACAAATTTACATTGGCAGACGTTTGCTTTAGCGAAATCGTAGTTTGGTTGTTTTAGCAGAAAGTTGAACTAGTAACAGAGGCTTTGGCCTGAGGAGATGTTGACTCACTGGTGGAGGTATGGTTACAGCAGCAGATCTGATGCACAACCTTACTTTGTCCTTTCTGTCTGCTTACGTCAGGGTTCTGTTCATCAGGGCACGAAACGGAACATTTTTAAATGTTTCGCAACAGAACAATACATTGTACGTTTATAAAGGTAGTCTATCCCCTGTTTCAGCCCATTTCCATACTTTCAGTGCCCAATGAACACAGGCCAGACCCATTCTCAAAAATTAGGTCAAAGGTCACACAGTCTCTCATCCACACTACCACCAGAAGGATTTGAGTCTCAGAAATTAGAAACTGACAAATTAGACCTTAATCTAACAATTTTCAATAAAGATTTTGTCAATTTATAAACATAATTCTGATTCATTACTTGAAATGACTACGGGTCACGTGGAAATGACCCTGGTCCTGATGACCTTTTTACATTACCGATTGAAAGTCCAATATCCATTTCCTTCGAGATCACATAGATTGCTTTGGAAAACAATTATTGATTACAGAAATCTCAACCATCAATCACAACCATCGTCTTATTTATTGTCCCAACGTGTGAACAGCCCTAATGATGGAGAACTACAGAGTGAACCCCCAGGTACTTGTGCACATGCTTTGGGTAAAAACTATCGGCCTATATCGAATCTTCCATTCCTCTCAAACATTTTTGAAAAAGCTGTTGTGCAGCAACTCACTGCCTTCCTGTCACTTTCTGACCTTTATTTCCTTTGTTTTGTCTTTATTTAGTATGGTCAGGGCGTGAGATGGGGTGGGCAGTCTATGTTTGTATTTCTATGTTTTGCTATTTCTGTGTTTGGCCTGATATGGTTCTCAATCAGAGGCAGCTGTCAATCGTTGTCCCTGATTGGGAACCATATTTAGGTAGCCTGTTTTGTGTTGGGTTTTGTGGGTGGTTGTTTTCAGTCTTTGTGTGTCTGCACCAGATAGAACTGTTTCGGTTGTCACTTTTGTTGTTTTGTATTTTGAGTGTTCACCTTTATTAAAGTAAGATGAACAATTACCACGCTGCGTATTGGTCCTCCGATCCTTCTAACTTATCCTCCTCAGACGAGGAAGACAACAGCCGTTACACTTCCTGAAGACAAACTATGTATACGAAATGCTTCAGTCTGGTTTTAGACCCCATCATAGCACTGAGACTGCACTTGTGAAGGTGGTAAATGACCTTTTAATGGCGTCAGACCGAGGCTCTGCATCTGTCCTCGTGCTCCTAGACCTTAGTGCTGCCTTTGATACCATCGATCACCACATTCTTTTGGAGAGATTGGAAACCCAAATTGGTCTACACGGACAAGTTCTGGCCTGGTTTAGATCTTATCTGTCGGAAAGATATCAGTTTGTCTCTGTGAATGGTTTGTCCTCTGACAAATCAACTGTACATTTCGGTGTTCCTCAAGGTTCCGTTTTAGGACCACTATTGTTTTCACTATATATTTGACCTCTTGGGGATGTCATTCGAAAACATAATGTTAACTTTCACTGATATGTGGATGACACACAGCTGTACATTTCAATGAAACATGGTGAAGCCACAAAATTGCCCTCGCTCGAAGCCTGTGTTTCAGACATAAGGAAGTGGATGGCTGCAAACTTTCTACTTTTAAACTCGGACAAAACAGAGATGCTTGTTATTGGTCCCAAGAAACAAAGAGATCTTCTATTGAATCTGACAATTAATCTTGATGGTTGTACAGTCGTCTCAAATAAAACTGTGAAGGACCTCGGCGTTACTCTGGACCCTGATCTCTCTTTTGACGAACATATCAAGACTGTTTCAAGGACAGCTTTTTTCCATCTACGTAACATTGCAAAAATTTCTGTCCAAAAATGATGCAGAAAAATTAATCCATGCTTTTGTTTCTTCTAGGTTAGACTACTGCAATGCTCAACTTTCCGGCTACCCGGATAAAGCACTAAATAAACTTCAGTTAGTGCTAAATACGGCTGCTAGAATCCTGACTAGAACCAAAAAATTTGATCATTTTACTCCAGTGCTAGCCTCCCTACACTGGCTTCCTATTAAGGCAAGGGCTGATTTCAAGGTTTTACTGCTAACCTACAAAGCATTACATGGGCTTGCTCCTACCTATCTTTACGATTTGGTCCTGCCGTACATACCTACACGTACGCTATGGTCACAAGACGCAGGCCTCCTAATTGTCCCTAGAACTTCTAAGCAAACAGCTGGAGGCAGGGCTCTCCTATAGAGCTCCATTTTTATGGAATGGTCTGCCTACCCATGTGAGAGTGTGAGAGACTCGGTCTCAACCTTTAAGTCTTTACTGAAGACTCATCTCTTCAGTGGGTCATATGATTGAGTGTAGTCTGGCCCAGGAGTGTGAAGGTGAACGGAAAGGCTCTGGAGCAACGAACCACCCTTGCTGTCTCTGCCTGGCCGGTTCCCCTCTCTCCACTGGGATTCTCTGCGTCTAACCCTATTACAGGGGCTGAGTCACTGGCTTACTGGTGCTCTTTCATGCCGTCCCTAGGAGGGGTGCGTCACTTGAGTGGGTTGAGTCACTGACGTGGTCTTCCTGTCTGGGTTGGCGCTCCCCCCTTGGGTTATGCCGTGGCGGAGATCTTTGTGGGCTATACTCGGTCTTGTCTCAGGATGGTAAGTTTTTTGGTTGAAGATATTCCTCTAGTGGTGTGGGGGCTGTGCTTTTGCAAAGTGGGTGGGGTTATATCCTTCCTGTTTGGCCCTGTCCGGGGGTATCATTGGATGGGGCCACAGTGTCTCCTGACCCCTCCTGTCTCAGCCTCCAGTATTTATGCTGCAGTAGTTTATGTGTCGGGGGGCTAGGGTCAGTTTGTTATATCTGGAGTACTTCTCCCGTCTTATCCGGTGTCCTGTGTGAATTTAAGTATGCTCTCTAATTCTTTCTTTCTCTCTTTCTTTCTCTCTCTCGGAGGACCTGAGCCCTAGGACCATGCCTCAGGACTACCTGGCATGATGACTCCTTGCTGTCCCCAGTCCACCTGGCCGTGCTGCTGCTCCAGTTTCAACTGTTCTGCCTGCGGCTATGGAACCCTGACCTGTTCACCGGACGTGCTATCTGTCCCAGACCTGCTGTTTTCAACTCTCTAGAGACAGCAGGAGCGGTAGAGATACTCTTAATGATCGGCTATGAAAAGCCAACTGACATTTACTCCTGAGGTGCTGACTTGCTGCACCCTCGACAACTACTGTGATTATTATTATTTGACCATGCTGCTCATTTATGAACATTTGAACATCTTGGCCATGTTCTGTTATAATCTCCACCCGGCACAGCCAGAAGAGGACTGGCCACCCCTCATAGCCTGGTTGCTCTCTAGGTTTTTTCCTAGGTTTTGGCCTTTCTAGGGAGTTTTTCCTAGCCACCGTGCTTCTACACCTGCATTGCTTGCTGTTTTGGGTTTTAGGCTGGGTTTCTGTACAGCACTTTGAGATATCAGCTGATGTAAGAAGGGCTATATAAATTGATTTGATTTTATTTGGGTTATGTTCCAATATTCCCACTGAGTCAGAGATTGATGAAAATCACTTTTGCCTCAAGCTGGAGCTGTCAACTATCCCAATACAAATAATTCCAGCTGGTAGCCCTATCTAAAGTGACAAGCCATGTGTCATTTTAGCACAGAGAGATCGGCACACAGTGTGAGCCCAAGCATGGGGGGATTGACATAAATGCTATCAAAAGTGTGGCTGTAATATGGGGATGAACATGTACAGTTCCTACATGGACATACCGTATATCAATGAGACTTTATTTGAAGGCCCAACTACATAAGGACTTCATAATACATTTATAACCATACATAAGCAGAGCTTCGTAAATTATTATGTCAACAGCTCCACGTTGATATGTTACGTATGTTGCAAGTTATGAACGGCTAATGTACTTCCTGGAATATGTTATCTGTGGGTTATGAACATTTGAGTAAGTTATTATGTATGTACCCTTCACAAAGTGTTGTAAGATTACGTTGTCATTACGTTACTTTATGTCTTCTCTATGCTGAACTGAAAACTGATTGCATCTCATTTGAGCAAACGTGTTCTTTGAAGCAGAGAAATAGCCTCATTTGAACAAACTAGTTCCTTGAGTAACCCTGAAATACTCTATGCTTTAAAATGAGACATCAAGGCAAAATCAAAGAAATGGGCTCATTTAGCTATAGGGTTTTCTGCTATCAATGCTTACACACTATTACTGAAGTTATATGCTACTCTCTTCTGTTCTAATTCAGAAAATCCAATAGTATACAGTTTCTCAACACATAGCATAATGAGAACTGTGTTAACATACTATACAGAAAACCTTATTCCACATGTATTATTAATCCTCAAGAGTATATTAAGCTATTTAAGCTAGAGATATCAGGCTTTTAGCATGGGCTGGGTCTCAATCCACCTGCAGCCGCCTGTCGGTCTTCCGCGTCTGCTGTGGAAGGTGGCCCGAGGTACAGCAGTCTTTGTCAAACCATGAGACATCCTGAAGATTGGTATTCTCACAAAAACGTCTGTAGTTTCCAAACGATTTGGCCGTAAAAATATATATATTTCCTGAACTTTCTTATATCTCCTAGATATAGGACAGACACTTCAAAATCTTATTCCTCATGCTTAATTTTTTTACAGTCTTTTTTTGCCATTTATGAATGTGTTATTCAATGCATTTCTATGGGCTATAGTAATAAAGGCCAAATTAATTTTTTAATAAAATAATTGTTTTATATGTATATTTTTATACTTAATTCACAATCAAATAGCTAAATGATCCATGGTAGGACCATCTTTGAGGGCAACATGTCTTTACTTCCTCAGTAACTAGTAATGTGTAAAACAAACAAACATTGTCAAACACAACGTATTTGACAACTCAGGTAATCAACAATTTGCAATTAATCAAGCTAATGTCTTGATTACACACACGCTGCCTGTATTTGTTGTGTTATTTGCATGCCTCACCAAACCTGCACAGCTCAAATACTGAAGCAGTTTAATTGTTGGTGGAGCGAGGGAAAACGAATGGGGATTTGAAAGTGAAAGAAATGTCAACAAATGGAAGAGCTGCAGTAGACTGGGTTATAAAGTCATGTCACATGTGATCTGTCACAGCGTATTCTGAACGTGAAGTCACCCACCTTTTCCTTTCAATGTGTGTGTGTGTGTGTGTGTGTCTCTGTGTGCACCTTGGTTATTCAATTTTCGCTTCGTGTGTCTGAGAATTTCACAAAGATAGCTATTTCCTTTAGTCGATCAACCTCTTTTCCATGCTTGTAAATAGTGGAACTATTGCTCACATTCCGCAGATTACCTCTCAATATTTCATAAGCATAACTTTGATACTAAGGGCCAGAATGTGGCTAAGTGTTTACAAGATTTGTCCTGCTTGACTATCCCCACCAGTACTTTCTGGTAACACTACATTGGCAGTACACATTTTTTTTGTGTGTTGCCGTGTCCTTTATAACTACTTTCTTAACCAATTTTCATAATTGTCATTTCTAACATTTGAAATATATATTTTGTATTCATATTTGAATGAAAAATGATATTTCAAGTACTGTAATGAAAGTTAAACTGTTATTAGGATATTATCTGTTCAGGCGCAAAGGGAAAATGTCCTAAGAAGGGTGATATGAAGGATATTGCAACACTCAATAGAGGTGTCATGAAGTATTTACAAGGTGTTATGAATTAGTATGCAAACCCCCTTCAAGTAAACTGTGACTGACCTTCTACAGTAATTCTCTCTGCAATTTCAATAATTGCTATTGGTATAGTGTTTCTATCTCCATCTACCATTTACCATGTATCAACTAACAACTCATAGCTCTCTCTCACCCCCATCCTCAGTCCCTTCCCCTCTCCCTCTCCCCCTAGCCCCTCTCCTGCGTACTAAACACTTCTTTCCAGAATATAAAGTTTATCAATTGTAATTAGCAGTTCTTCCTCACTAGTTGGGGAGTGGAACTAACCTGAAACGAGGAGTGGAGCAGCAGACCCCTCTGCCCTTTGTGTATTCACCACCTCCGGGCCCCTTGTGGCTGTCACAAACCATTTATTCCCTGCTTAATTAAGCAGCTTTAATCCTCAGCATTGACAACGTAGTGAGACCTCACGCACTCTGTGACAGCCCCTGTTCACAACACACATATCTGGCCCCAGTAAGACCTCCATGACAGGGCCATAACCCTGCCCATAGTTAGATTCGACTTGGCGTCTAATTTGGGCACCCCTCCTCCAGGGTCTTGTCTTGACGATGGCAGTGAGGCCATGATAGGAAGTAGACTAGGGACCGCTGCTGTAGCTCCATTGTCCTTCTTCCCAACCACACAGGACATCTCTTACCCTTGCCTGGGATTTATTTTTGGCATAATATCCCATGTTCATCTATTAATTTAGCCACTGATACGATATACTGTATTTCATCCACTATACATTTGTAAATTAATAAAAGGGGTATTGCATGTATCAAATAATGTATATAGGTTGCATCCTATGTTAATGTCCTAGAAATATGTTCATTAGAGAATTCAATAGGAGAGCCACATTATTACCTCGAGAGTTCCAGGCTGTAAGACTGAAGCAGCACATGTGGTGCAGTGGTGAGTGGACGAGCTCAGTCTGGTGGGAGGAGCTATAGGAGGACGGCTCATTGTAATGACTGAAACGGAATTCATGGAACGGTATGAACCACATCAAACATATGGAAGCCACATGTTTGACTCCGTTCCATTCATTCCATTCCAGTCATTACAATGAGCCGTCCTCCTATAGCTCCTCCCACCAGCCTCCCCTGGTGTGTGCGTGCATGTGTGTGTGTTCAATATGTGACTGCCTCATCTCAGCAGTTCCAACTTCTGTTTGGTCCCATGGGTCGCTATGGAAATGAAAGAATCACAATGTACACACCCTCAAAACAGCCCGAGAAGCTGGTGAAAAAAGAACCCACCACTTTCATCATTAAAAGACAGCATCGTCACCAGTGTACTGCTAATACTGCTATTGTCACTACAAAGACATTGCTGCCAACATACTGACTCAACTCCAGCCACTTTAATAATGGGAATTTATGGAAATTACTCATCTCATATGTATATGTATATACTGTACTCTATATCATCTACTGCATCTTGCCATCATTATGTAATACATGTATCACTAGCCACTTTAAACTATGCCACTTTATGTTTATATACCCTACATTACTCATGTGTATATACTGTACTCTATACCATCTACTGCATCTTGCCTATGCCGTTCTGTACCATCACTCATTCATATATATTTATGTACATATTCTTTATCCCTTTACACTTGTGTGTGTATAAGGTAGTAGTTGTGGAATTGTTAGGTTAGATTACTCGTTGGTTATTACTGCATTGTCGGAACTAGAAGCACAAGCATTTCGCTACACTCGCATGAACATCTGCTAACCATGTGTATGTGACAAATACAATTGGATTTGTCACCTGATAGGATTACATTATGCACCATGAAAGATGATTGAGTGGAATTGGTGTTTAGTCAGCTGAATGCCTACATTCAGGTGGAGAGAGAGAGAGAGAGAGAGAGAGAGAGAGAGAGAGAGAGATAGAGAGAGAGAGAGAGAGAGAGAGAGAGAGAGAGAGAGAGAGAGAGAGAGAGAGAGAGAGAGAGAGAGAGAGAGAGAGAGAGAGAGAGAGAGAGAGAGAGAGAGAGAGAGAGAGAGAGAGAGAGAGAGAGAGAGAGAGAGAGAGAGAGAGAGAGAGAGAGAGAGAGAGAGAGAGAGAGAGACTGCTTGTAAAACAGTGTACCTTAATACTACTATTGTCACTACAAAGACATTGAATGAATAGGATATGATTCGTATGATATGTTTTCAATTCCATTTCGTACAATATGTTACAAATTTGTACGTGCTTAAGATCCCAGACGGCATCTTTAATAAAGTGGACATTTTCGAGTACATACAGTACATAGGGAGGCAGGTAGCCTATTGGTTAAGAGTATAGGACCAGTAACAGAAAGGTGGCTAGTTCAAATCCCAGAGCTGTCTAAGTGAACAATCTGCCGATGTTTCCTTGAGCAAGACACTTATCCAGAGCGACTTAAAGGAGCAATTAGGGTTAAGAGCGTCCACTAAATGACGTAAATGAAATGCAGTACATACTACACATAATTCAATACCATAGAAAATCAGGCATAACATGTTACGTAGTGGTACTTGAGAAATCAATACATAAGAATCATGTAAACTGTAGAAAATAGAAAAATAAAGTGTCACATAAAAAAATGGGTAACATAAAAAAAAGTGTAAAATTACTTTCAATTCATTATCTGTATTCAGCGTTTTCCCGAGGACGAAGGAGAAATAAGCCATTCAACAGCAGCTAGGTGGTGGTGGTGGTTCTGCAGAGGTAATCAAGCCGGCTTGTGAGGGCTTCAAACTACACCGATTGAGCGTTATTATGATAAACTCACAAAAACAGAATCAGTCTTCTCTCACACAATGGCTTCCATTTTGTTGAGAATATTTGTATTTCATTTATGTAATGGCATAACAGTGCTCTTTGTCTTGGATGTGTATGCTTTTGTTTGCCTGAGAAGTGATCTGCCTCTTCAGCATGAACTTGCAGTTGTGAAATAGTCAGGCGCTTGCCAATACACGATTTGCAGTAGATAACTTTGTATCAACTGTGTGTTGTTGCAACACAAAATAATAACAGGTAAACCTATGGGATTAGTTGACTCCCTGACCAACATATCCCAGATGAGGAATTTACAGCCTCTCAAACAATTGCCGCCATTTAAGCCTGGGGCTAATAGAGGTTGATTGTTAATATACCTCTTAGAATCCCCTTAGATGAAATGTTTATACAGCGCATTAGATGGCAAGTGATTATTAATTTATTCATTTAAGCAGGCAAGTCAACTGAGAACCTGATCTCATTTTCCAAAGGTTGCGTAAGAGGCTGCAAAGACAAAGTTTAAACAACACAAGACAGGGCAAGAGTATAGCATATCAAACATCTTACAATGTGCCTTCAAAGTCATTTTAGGTCGCTTGGGACAGGAGTAACTGTGAAATAACTCAAATGCACCGGTACATTTATTTTGAATGTCAGTCAAGTTAGTGTTAATTTAAACCCCACCGGCAACAAGGCGTAGTTTACATAAGTACCTTATTTACATAAGTATTCAGACCCTTTGCTATGAGACTCGAAATTGAGCTAGTCAGGATTGAGGCATAGATGAACAGAACAAAGTACAGATAGATCCTTGATGAAAACCTGCTCCAGAGCGCTCAGGACCTAAGACTGGGTCGAAGGTTCACCTTTCAACAGGACAACAATCCTAAGCACACAGCCAAGACAACGCAGGAGTGGCAAGTCTCGGAATGTCGGGACAAGTCTCTTAATGTCCTTCAGTGGCCCAGCAAGAGCCCGGACTTGAACCCGATCGAACATCTCTTGAGAGACTAGAAAATATCTGTGCAGCAACACTCACCATCCAACCTGACAGAGCTTGAGAAGATTTACAGAGAAGAATGGGAGAAACTTCCCAAATGCAGGGGTGCCATGCTTGTAGCGTCATACCCAAGAAGACTCAAGGCTGTAATCGCTGCCAAAGGTGCATCAACAAATGACTGAGTAAAGGGTCTGAACACTTATGTAAATGTAATATTTACGTTTCTTACTTTTAGTAAATTTGCTAACATTTATTAAAACCTGCTTTTGCTTCGTCATTATGGGGTATTGTGTGTAGATTGATGAGGGAAAAAAACTATTTGATCCATTTTAGAATAAGACCATAACAAATTGTGGAAAAAGTCAAGGGGTCTGAATACTTTCCGAATGCACTGTAGACTGTACAGCACCGGAGATGTGGGCCCAAGCTGTGAGGGAGCAGTCACAGCACACCTGCATTCACTGTGGGGGAGTGATATGGTGTCATAGAAGTGGGACGGGACCTCCGAAACTTCCAGGGTTGTTAATAGCAACGGCTTGTTTGCTGTTGACAACACCCAAGTACTTACAGATATTCCCAGCGTTGTTGTATTCTCTATTCCCTTTCTCCAATCTCTTACCCTTTCTTTCATCACATACATTCATCACCTTACACTCTTGTCTGGCTTTTTGCTCATCTGAGAGACTGAAAACACCTCAATTTCCTCTCTTCACAGGAGATGGACTGGCAGAAATGAAAGAGACTATTTTCAATCAAAAAGCTTAATAATAAGGTGTGGGTGTGCTAACTCTGTCAGTACTGCTGATCTCAGTACCCAAAACCATGTCTGTATTTTATGTTGCACTTGTGATCAGTGTCATCTGGTTGTATGATTGGTTCACATCTGAGTGATGAAAGGTCCTAATAAAGTCTCTCTTACTTTCTCTCTCTCTGTTTCTCTTTCTCTATGTCTCACCCCCTCCCGCTCTGTTTGGGATGGCAGTTTGGTAGGCTAAGTGCTATAGACCCTTTGGGCACAAATTTAATGCATGCCTCCTGAATTAATTAGGGACATAAAAACCTCTCTCTTTAAGGAATTATAAAAAGGAAACTGTCAGTCACACGAAAATTACATTTTAGTGCTCCCTGTCTCTCGTTGACAGAGCGTGAAAATTGTCTCGTTATCTGTAGATATGAAGAAAAACATTGAATACACATCCAAATATGACTCATACAAGAAAGTAATTTGGAATGGAATGGTTGGTATTTGAATGGTGTCAATTCTTGAATTGGGCCAAAACTAGTTTTCCATTCCAGTACCTCGAGGTCTGAGTAATTTCACATGATGCATCTCACTTATCCAATTTTTATGGCCCAAATGTTATCATTCTTTAAGTAGAAATGATCAAAATGCTAACAGTCTACTGCAACACGTGTTGCATATACCATCTTGATGTGCTCGAAAACCTGAAAAAAAAGGGTAGGTTCTCATATCACATTAGTTTTAAAAATCTACAGCAACTCTTATAGAAATGTCTCTCTTTCTGAGAACTCTGCCAACATACTCCTACAGACGGAACAGTCGCTGTGTTTATTATAACGACACCAACAATATGCAGTTGTCATGCCCTGGCCATAGAGAGGCTTTTATTCTCTATTTTGGTTAGGCCAGGGTGTGACTAGGGTGGGCATTCTAGTTTATTTATTTCTATGTTTTGTATTTCTATGTTTTGGCAGGATATGGTTCTCAATCAGGGACAGCTGTCTATCGTTGTCTCTGATTGGGAATCATACTTAGGCAGCCTTTTTTCCTTTGGTGTTTGTGGGTAGTTGACTTTGTTAGTGGCACTATAGCCCTAGTAAGCTTCACGGTCAGTTCTTTGTTTCTTGTTTTGTTGGCGACATGGTCCGGTCATTTCCACCTAGACGACGGCCGTGACAGCAGTAAGATGCATGGACATGAGAGAGATATGCTCTCAATCAATTCACACTGATAGTCAGTGTGCTTGGACTGATGTTTGTACAGCCAGAGACCACTCGTGCTGCTGGCTTCTGTCGACCAGACGCAGCCCCACCGTGTCCAAATATATAGCCCCTGCAAAATGCACACGGCCACCTCTGACACATAGAGGGCTGGACGTGGGCCCAGACACACAGATGTGGCTGGCTGGAGGGCCGTCCACATCCCATGCTGCCTTGCTCACTAGGACCTTACTTCATATTTATCCTCTTTTCTAATGTTCTGTTTTGATCATTACGATTTTCTGCGATTTCTTAATGTTTGACGGTTTGAGAAAAAAAATAGGCGTTAATTTGCTAATTATTGGTGCAGTAATTAGAAAATCCCGTTCTGCGACAGGAGCCTCGGAATTCAGCGTTTAATTAACCCTGTAATCACAGCATCTGGAGCGTATTACCATTTCAATGAGCGACTGCAGGGGAATGAGAGAAATACCATTTTAGGCCCAGCATTTTCACCTGTGTCATTGCAAAAGCTTATGTCAGAAATGTTTTTTGTATTTATCTACACAGTATTTTGTGTGTTTTGACGTGATATTTTATTCCTCCTCGGGTAGTTACACAGGCTAATAATACATGTTAATTTCCAATGAAGTATTGGAGGTGTGAGCGATGGTGGTTGTGTGACTGACTGACATTCACACCCACAACCTCTCTAATGTTGTACATACCTAATCAATACCACATTACCTACATACCTAATCAATACCACATCACCTAGATACCTAATCAATACCACATCACCTAGATACCTAATCAATACCCCATTACCTAATCAATACCACATTACCTACATACCTAATCAATACCACATCACCTAGATACCTAATCAATACCCCATTACCTAATCAATACCACACTACCTACATACCTAATCAATACCACATTACCTTATCAATACCACACTACCTACATACCTAATCAATACCACACCACCTACATACCTAATCAATACCACATTACCTAATCAATACCACATTACCTTATCAATACCACACTACCTACATACCTAATCAATACCACACTACCTACATACCTTATCAATACCACACTACCTACATACCTAATCAATACCACACTACCTACATACCTAATCAATACCACACTACCTACATACCTAATCAATACCACATTACCTACATACCTAATCAATACCACATTACCTTATCAATACCACACTACCTACATACCTAATCAATACCACATTACCTACATACCTAATCAATACCACATTACCTTATCAATACCACACTACCTACATACCTTATCAATACCACACTACCTACATACCTAATCAATACCACACTACCTACATACCTAATCAATACCACATTACCTTATCAATACCACACTACCTACATACCTAATCAATACCACATTACCTTATCAATACCACACTACCTACATACCTAATCAATGTGTTTTGTCTGAGACGCATCACTCTTTAATCCCTTTTCTTCTTTCCTGCTCTTTCTGTCGCTGTTTGAACTGTTGATTACGATCAGACTGTTTGATGTCAGGCAGATAATTACATTGAACTGCCTGGCAGGGAGACACGTTCCAGGCGTTGTTCGTTCTCGGCGTGCGTCGGTCGGAGCCTCCGGGTTCGTCTCTGTCTTTACTCTGTCAGAAAGGCCTGTGATCTGCCTTATCTGGCCTCTGAGGTCTGTCATTGGTCCGCTGTGTCACTGTTAATAAAATCTGAAGTGACAGCCCCATCCGTACCCCTAAAGGATGCCAACTGATGAGGATGTCACTCACAAGCTTTTTCATGTTGCGACTGACTGTAATAATATCACACTGCACTCAGTGCGCTCCATAGACATACTATCAGGGAGCAGCAGTAACTAAAGGGGCGTTGCGATGGCGTGGTTGAAATAATGGTGATGATCGGGATAGGACGAGCAGTCTCAATGCACCTCTGCTCCTGCGTTTGGTATGTGAATGCCAATCTCTGAGAAAAGAGCCCTCTTGTGTAGGGTGGAAAGCTGGAAGACCGGCATAGCCTCATGATCAACGTGTACACTTAAAGAACCCGTCTTTCTTCTGACAGCTCCAATAACTGCTTCTGGTGGCTATGGTCAGGATCTAAACCAGGGTTCTCCAACCCTATTCCTGGATAACTACCCACCTGTAGGTTTTCGCTGCCACCCCAGTTGTAACTAACCAGATTAAATTTCTTAAACCAGCTAATTATTAGAATCAGGTGCACTGGATGTGGGTTAGACGGTAGCTCTCCAGGAAAGGGGTTGGAGAGCCCTGATCTAAAGTATGCCTGCAATTGAAACATAACTATTCTTCTACTTCAAGGTGATCATATAGCTATCTACTTGTAACTTTTTTGCTTCTCATTTGAATATTTTATCATAGCTAAAGTGCAATCCAGTTATTGCTTTTGCCAGTGCATAGGACTGCAATGGTTGTAATGACACTGTTGAGTCAGACGGGCAACGGACAAAGACTGCAATGCATTCTAAATGAGGGGCCTACAATAACCGTTCGTGACTCACAAAATAGTTGATTTGTCTCTAAGGTGTAATGTAGATTTTTGCCCAACCCGGTAAAGAGCAGATGGCTGAGGTTGTGTGATTGACTGGCCTGATTGCCTCCCCATCTCAAAGAGACAAAGAGTTCTTGCGAAAAGTACCATATGCATGAACGTTGCAGAGCATATGTTGCTAGCTCCATGGAACGTAACAACGTCAGTCGTGTAATGAGGTTTCTTGTCAAAGCGTCCATGCACTTCAACCTGGATGCTGGCACGGACCTGGACTTCAGTCACAGTCCAGAAGGTTAAACTTTAGCCATGAAATTGTAAAGGATGATATGATTCACCTGTGCCATCGTTGATGATTCATGATTCATTACACAAGTGACAACCCAACCTCATGCTGAATAGAAGTACAAATTACTACCCTGATGCAGAAGTGGTGCATTACTTCTATTGGCTCTCGGGACATTGGTGTCTATGACCTCACTCATTACAATGAAACTGATGAAAACCGTGTCAATGCACCATTGGCTGTACAGCGTGAGGGGGAGCTACTATTATTCATCACCCATTCCTTAGTCACTTGTTCTGTGGAGAACAGAGCACAGGGTCAAGATTATTCGAGGTTATGGGGTTTACGAATGAGAGAAAGAGTACACTGCTGTTGGTATAGACTTTATACAAGGATGAAAAACATTGATAGAATGTTGAAGCAATGTTTACTGACAAAAGCCCGAAGTGGGCCGGTTCCGCCGAAGACAGAGCGAGGCCTTATGGGAGTGTGGGCCTGTGGGTAGTACCCTTCACAATGGAAAATGTATCTGTGTATTTAAAGTATCATTCCGTAGGAGCAAGCAACTGAAAATCAATAGAATGTTAGTAGCCTTCAAGCAAGACTGATTATCTTTCGACGGATGTAAAGAATCTCTGTCTCAAATTGAATAACCTCCAAACTCCCACACACCATGAGCAGACTGTGCGTGAAAGGGTAACTGGCTGTGTTAAGCCTAATATGTAACAGTATAGGCTTACCCACCGCAGAGAGGCAACCAGCGCTGTCACTGTATACTGTATATTTCCAAGACCTTTAAGGAATGAAAAAAAAACTGTTCAATTTCAAATGTATTGCATGTAGGCCTAGTCATTGAAGTTCACATAGTGTTTTGAACGACTTGAATGAATATTTCCCAGCACATGGAGGGGAAGGGTTTTCCAGGACGCCGACAATTTCCTCAAACATGGTGTCACAATGTACTCTTGTTCCATCTCCTCAACATCCTGGTGCAATGAATATGCCACATAAGGTGCACATTAGGTCTTCAAAACTGTAGTCAATAGGCTGCATGAAGTTGTAATGGAAAGGGTTTTGAGCTGTCATAAATGTGTTTCCAAAAAGCTTCTCAGAAATACACAATGTTTCTCAGGGTGGCGTTCACCTCTTACTAATGACATTTTCTGTGTAGCTGCTCCAGTCACTGGACTTATTTCTCCTAAGGATCCGCCCCCTTTTTTCAATTTTCGCTTAAAATGACATACCCAAATCTAACTGCCTGTAACTCAGGCCCTGGAGCAAGGATATGCATATTCTTGGTATCATTTGAAAGGAAACACTTTGAGGTTTGTGGAAATGTGAAAGGAATGTAGGCGAATATAACACAATAGATCTGGTAAAAGATAATAGAAAGAAAAAAACAACTGTTCTCTTGTATTTTTTTGTACCATCATCTTTGAAATGCAAGAGAACGGCCATAATGTATTATTCCAGCCCAGCTGCAATTTAGATTTTTGCCACTAGATGGCAGCAGTGTATGTGCAAAGTTTTAGACTGATTCCAATGAACCATTGCGTTTCTGTTCAAAATTATGTATTAAGACCAAATATATTTATTAATAACTTTTCATGTTCAAAACTGTGCACTCTCCTCAAACAATAGCATTGTACTATTTCACTGTAATAGCTACTGTAAATTGGACAGTGCAGTTAGATTAACAATAATTTAAGCTTTCTGCCAATATCAGATATGTCTATGTCCTGGGGTCCAACTCATCGAAAAAATAACCATCTCAATTGGGTTGAGGTCGGGTGATTGTGAAGGCCAGGTCATCTGATGGAGCACTCCATCACACTCCTTCTTGGACAAATAGCCCTAACACAGCCTGGAGGTGTGTTTTGGGTCATTGTCCTGTTGAAAAACAAATGATAGTCCCACTAAGTGCAAACTAGATGGGATGGCATATTGCGGCAGAATTCTGTGGTAGCCATGCTGCTTAAGTCTGCCTTGAAATCTAAATAAATCACTGACAGTGTCACCAGCAAAGCATCCCAAGACCATCACACCTCCTCCTCCATGCTTCACGGTGGGAACCACACATGCGAAGATCATCCGTTCACCTACTCTGCGTCTCACAAAGACACAGAGGTTGGAACCAAAAATCTCAAATTTGGACTCATCAGACCAAAGGACAGGTTTCCACCGGTCTAATGTCCATTGCTCGTGTTTCTTGGCCCAAGCACGTCTCTTCTTATTATTTGTGTCCTTTAGTAGTGGTTTCTTTGCAGTAATTCAACCATGAAGACCTGATTCATGCAGTCTCCTCTGAACAGTTGATGTTGAGATGTGTCTGTTACTTGAACTCTGTGAAGCATTTATTTGGGCTCCAATCTGAGGTGCAGTAAACTCTAATGAACTTATCCTCTGCAGCAGAGGCAACTCTGAGTCTTCCTGTGGCGGTTAAAGAAACTTTGGCACTTAAAGTTATTGACATTTTCCGGATTGACTGACCTTCATGTCTTCAAGTAATGACGGACTGTTGTTTCTCTTTGCTTATTTGAGCTGTTCTTGCCATAATATGGACTTGGTATTTTACCAACATCAACTGGCTTTCTTCTGTATACCACCCCTACCTTCTCACAACACAACTGATTGGCTCAAATGCATTAAGAAGGAAAGAAATTCCACAAATTAACAAGGCAGCTTTTAACTTTTAACCTGTTAATTGAAATGTATTCCAGGTGACTACCTCGTGAACCTGGTTGAGAGAATGCCAAGCGTGTGCAAAGCTGTCATCAAGGCAAAGGGTGGCTACTTTGAAGAATCTAAAACATATTTTGATTTGTTTAATACTTTAGTTACTACATGATTCCATAAGTGATTCCATATGTGTTAAAACTATACTTAGGTATTTTTTAATTAGTCCACTGTTGAAACAGTTGATATAGTTTTTGAGTGGATTTTTCCTTTAAGCAGCTAAGGATGTAGAGTCAAGGGTTTTCTGGGTAATTATTTGGACACTAAATTCAATAACCATTGACACAGTACATGATGTTGTCAAGACATAGTTTGTCAACGGGAGACAAATAGAACTGTATTGTCTTGATAAAGCTGCTATAAGTACACCTTCCATTCAAGTGTGCCACTTTTCACAAACAATCACAAAATATTTTTTTATAGAACCTCTAGAACAGCAATTTTCAAGAAATCACTCTCACCATCTTTATTCTCCTAAATGTTCACCCATTAAATAAAGTTCTAATAAACCACTTAAGTTCCAATCCTTCAAAGTTCACTTTATATGTTGTAAACATCTTTGAACAGTCTAGATCAGTTTCAAGCCACCATAGTGATGCCATTATCAGTGTTTCACATCCCTCGGAGGGATATGGCATGTTAATGTTCAATACAGCATTCGTTTGTCCCAGATGTGCTCCATGACATAACATGTTGTGCCAAAATGAAATCACACAAAAAATGTAATGTGTTTCCAAATGACTTTCCTGCCAAATAACATATACTGTAGCTAGGACAAACTTCAAAGAGTGACTTAGGGGGGAATGGCATTGGTTTGGGTGGTGCTTCCCATACTGCTAATTCAATTAGCAATGCAGCTGTGGATGACTGACATCATTCTCACATGTTTACAAGGAACGGGAAAAAAACGCTTGTTCTCATAAATGCACCAATCTACCACAAGGTTTATTCGTAAGGGAGTGTCTGTCTTTGTTTTGAATGAAGGCTTGCACACTTTTGGAACTAGATTCAAAGATCTAGAAATTGGAGTGAGTAATATATATTAGTGCCTTCGGTAATTATTCAACTCTTGACTTTTTACAGCCTTATTTTAAAATGGATTAAATAAATGTTTTCTCTCTGCAATCTACACACAATACCCCATAATGACAAAAAGGAAAACAGGTTTTCAGACATTTTTGCAAATGTATATATATATATATATATATTTAAAAAGCGGATATACCTTATTTACATAAATATTCAGACCCTTTACTCAGTACTTTGTTGAAGCACCTTCGGCAGCGATTAAAGCCTTGAGACTTCTTGGATATGACGCTACAAGCATGGCACATCTGTATTTGGAGAGTTTCTTACATTCCTCTCAGCAGAGAAAAAAACGAAATATATCATTACACAAGGAATACACAATGAGTAACAATAACTTCACTATATACACGGGGAACCAGTACCGAGTTGATGTGCAGAGGTACGAGGTAATTGAGGTAGATATGTACATATAGGTGTAACGGCAGCCTTCCCTCTCTTCACTATAAGAGAGGGTGAAACAGGGATCGGACCAACACGCAGCGTAGCCAGTGCTCAACATGTTTAATTAAACAAAAACAGTGAACACTTACAACGAACAAAATGTGGCAAACCGAAACAGTCCTATCTGGTGCAGAATACAAACACAGAGACAGGAAACACATTATAACACAAACCCACACAAAACAAGCCACCTATATATGATTCTCAATCAGGGACAACGATTGACAGCTGCCTCTGATTGAGAACCATATTAGGCTGGACACAGAAACAGACTAACTAGACACACAACATAGAATTCCCACCCAGCTCACGTCCTGACCAACACTAAACAAGCAAAACACATAAGAACTCTGGTCAGGACGTTACAGTACCCCCCTCCTGAGGTGCGGACTCCGAACGCACCCCTAAAACTCAAGAGGAGGGTCTGGGTGGGCATCTGTACGCGGTAGCGGCTCCGGCGCAGGACGAGGACACCACTCCACCACTGTCTTTGTCCCCCTCCTTAGCGTCCTTTGAGTGGCGACCCTCGCCCACGACCTTGGCCTAAGAATCCTCCCCAAGGCCCCCACATGATTTAGGAGGTAGCTCAGGACAGAGAGGTAGCTCAGGACAGAGAGGTAGCTCAGGACAGAGAGGTAGCTCAGGACAGAGGGGCAACTCCGGACAGAGAGGCAGCTCAGGACGAATGGCAGCTCCGGACTGAGTGGCAGCTCATGACTGAGTGGCAGCTCATGACTGTAGGGCAGCTCATGACTGTAGGGCAGCTCATGACTGTAGGGCAGCTCATGACTGGAAGGCAGCTCATGACTGGAAGGCAGCTCATGACTGGAAGGCAGCTCATGACTGGAGGGCAGCTCATGACTGGAGGGCAGCTCATGACTGGAAGGCAGCTCATGATTGGAGGGCAGCTCATGACTGGAGGGCAGCTCTGGCAGCTCCTGTCTGGCTGGCGGCTCTGGCAGCTCCTGACTGGCTGGCGGCTCTGGCAGCTCCTGACTGGCTGGCGGCTCTGGCAGCTCCTGACTGGCTGGCGGCTCTGGCAGCTCCTGACTGACGGACGGCTCTAATGGCTCGGGACAGACTGGCGGCTCTGAAGGCTCGTGGCAGACGGATGGCTCAGATGGCGCTGGGCAGACGGATGGCTCAGATGGCGCTGGGCAGACGGATGGCTCAGATGGCGCTGGGCAGACGGATGGCTCAGATGGCGCTGGGCAGACAGATGGCTCAGATGGCGCTGGGCAGACGGATGGCTCAGATGGTGCTGGGCAGGCAGGCAGCTCAGACGGCGCTGGGCAGACGAGCAGTGCAGGCAGCTCAGACGGCGCTGGGCAGACGAGCAGTGCAGGCGGCGTTGAGCAGGCAGGCAGTACAGACGGTGCTGGGCAGACGAGCAGTGCAGGCGGCGTTAGGCAGACGGCCGACCCTGACCTGCTGAGGCGCACAGTAGGCCTGGTGCGTGGTGCCGGAACTGGTGGTACCGGACTGGAGACACGCACCTCAAGGCTAGTGCGGGGAACAGGAACAGGGCACACTGGACTCTCGAGGCGCACTATAGGCCTGGTGCGTGGTACCGGAACTGGAGGTACTGGGCTGGAAACACGCACCATAGGGAGAGTGCGTGGAGAAGGAACAGGCCTCTGGAGACACACTGGAAGCCTGGTGCGTGGTGTAGGCACTGGTGGTACTGGGCTGGGGCCACGCACCGTAAGGCGAGTGCGGGGTGCTGGAACTGGAGGTACTGGGCTGGGGCGGGAAGGTGGCGCCGGATATACCGGACCGTACAGGCGTACTGGCTCCCTTGAGCACCCAGCCTGCCCAACCTTACCTGGTTGAATGCTCCCCGTAGCCCGTCCAGTGCGGGGAGGTGGAATAACCCGCACTGGGCTGTGTTGGCGAACTGGGGACACCATGCGTAAGGTTGGTGCCATGTACACCGGCCCGAGGAGACGTACTGGAGGCCAGATATGTAGAGCCGGCTTCATGGCACTTGGCTCAATGCTCAATCTAGCCCGGCCAGTGCGGGGAGGTGGAATAACCCGCACCGGGCTATGCACATGTACAGGAGACACCGTGCGCTCTTCCGCATAACACGGTGTCTGCCCGTACTCCCGCTCTCCACGGTAAGCATGGGAAGTGGGCGCAGGTCTCCTACCTGACTTCGCCACACTATCCTTTAGCCCCCCCCCCCCCCCCCCCCCCCCCAAGACATTTTTGGGGTTTCTTCACGGGCTTCTTACCGCGTCGTCGTGCTAACCTCATTCGCCGGTATCCCTCTGCACATTGCTCCATCGAATCCCAGGCGGGCTCCGGCACTCTCCCTGGGTCAACCGACCACCTGTCTATTTCCTCCCAAGTGGTGTAACCCAGATCCGGCTCCTGCTGCCGAGCTAGCTCCTCGAAAAGCCGCCTCTCTGCTTTTGCTGCCTCCAGCTCTGCTTTGGGGCGGCGATACTCCTCTGGCTCTGCCCAGGGTCCTTTTCCGTCCAGCTCGTCCTCCCATGTCCATTTCTCCTGGTCCCGCTGCTGCTGCTGCCGCTGCTGCCCGTTGCTACGCTGCTTGGTCCGAGTTTGGTGGGTGGTTCTGTAACGGCAGCCTTCCCTCTCTTCACTATAAGAGAGGGTGAAACAGGGATCGGACCAACACGCAGCGTAGCCAGTGCTCAACATGTTTAATTAAACAAAAACAGTGAACACTTACAACGAACAAAATGTGGCAAACCGAAACAGTCCTATCTGGTGCAGAATACAAACACAGAGACAGGAAACACATTATAACACAAACCCACACAAAACAAGCCACCTATATATGATTCTCAATCAGGGACAACGATTGACAGCTGTCTCTGATTGAGAACCATATTAGGCTGGACACAGAAACAGACTAACTAGACACACAACATGGAATTCCCACCCAGCTCACGTCCTGACCAACACTAAACAAGCAAAACACATAAGAACTCTGGTCAGGACGTTACAATAGGTAGGGATAAAGTGACTAGGCAAGATAATAGATGATAAACAGTAGCAGCAGCGTATGTTATAAATCAAAAGAGTTAGTGAAAAAAAGAGTCAATACAGAAAGTTAAATAGCTAACCAATAGCTACCCGGACTAACTATTAAGTAGTCTTATGGCTTGGGGGTAGTAGCTGTTCAAGGTCCTGTTGGTTCCAGACTTGGTGGATCAGTACTGCTTGAAGTGCGGAAGCAGAGAGAACAGCCTTCCTCTGAAACCGCCTGGTATAGAGGTACTGGATGGCACAGAGCTCGGCCCCAGTACTGGGCCGTGCGCACTACCTTCTGTAGTGCCTTGCGGTCGGAGTCCGAGCAGTTGCCATACCAGGCAGTGATGCAACCCGTCAAGATGCTCTAAATTCTGCAGCTTTAGAACTTTCTGAGGATCTGAGGGCCCATGCTGAATCTTTTCAGCCTCCTGAGGGGAAAGAGCCGTTATCATCCCTTCTTTACGACTGTGTTGGTGTGGACACAGAAGAAAATTACTACACATCGACAGGGCTGTAGTGGAGAGGGTCGGGAGCTTCAATTCTCTTGTCGTTCACACCAACACTAGGAGGGCACTATGGTGTTGAGCGCTGAGCTATAGTCAATGAACAAATCAAATCAAATGTTATTTGTCACATGAGCCGGATACAACAGGTGTAGACCTTACCGTGAAATGCTTACTCACAAGCCCTTAACCAACAATGCAGTTTTAAGAAAAATACCCCCCAAAATTCAAAAGTAACAAATAATTAAAGAGGAGCAGTAAAATAACAATAGCAAGGCTATATACAGGGGGTACCGGTACAGAGTCAATGTGCGGGGGCACCGGTTAGTCGAGGTAATATATACATGTAGGTAGAGTTATTAAAGTGACTTATGCAACGATAATAACAGAGAGCAGCAGAGTAAAGGGGGGGGGGGATGTAATGCTAGCAGTTTGGGCAGCCATTTGATTAGATGTTCAGGAGTCTTATGGCTTGGGGGTAGAAGCTGTTTAGAAGCCTCTTGGACCTAGATTTGGCGCTCCGGTACTGCTTACCCTGCGGTAGCAGAGAGAACAGTCTATGACTATGGTGGCTAGAGTCTTTGACAATTTTTTGTGCCTTCCTCTGACACCACCTGGAATAGAGGTCATGCCAGGAAGCTTGGCCTCAGTGATGTACTGGGCCGTACGCACTACTCTCCGTAGTGTTTTGAGGTCGGAGGCCGAGCAGTTGCCATACCAGGCAGTGATGCAACCAGTCAGAATGCTCTCGATCGCGCAGTTATAGAACCTTTAAGGATTTGAGGACCCATGCCAAATCTTTTCTGGTGTGTCTTGGTGTGCTTGGACCATGTTAGTTTGTTGGTGATGTGGACACCAAGGAACTTGAAGCTCTCAACCTTCTCCACTACAGCCCCGTCGATGAGAATGGGGGCGTGCTCAGTCCTCCTTTTCCTGTAGTCCACAATCATCTCCTTCGTCTTGATCACGTTTAAGGAGAGGTTGTTATCCTGGCATCACACGGTCAGGTCTCTGACCTCCTCCCTATATGCTGTCTCGTCGTTGTTGGTAATCAGGCCTACCACTGTTGTGTCATCGGCAAATTTAATGATGGTGTTGGAGTCGTGCTTGGCCGTGCAGTCATGAGTGAACAAGGAGTGCATGAGGGGACTGAGCACGCACCCCTGAGGGGCCCCAGTGTTAAGGATCAGCGTGGCGGATGTGTTGTTACTTACCCTTACCACCTGGGGGCGGCCCGTCAGGTAGTCCAGGATACAGTTGCAGAGGGAGTTGTTTAGTCCCAGGGTCCTTAGCTTAGTGATGAGCTTTGAGGGCACTATGGTGTTGAACGCTGAGCTGTAGTCAATGAATAGCATTCTCACATAGGTGTTCCTTTTGTCCAGGTGTGAAAGGGCAGTGTGGAGTGCAATACAGCAGGTATAAAACAAACTTGGGTTAAAATGACTACAGGGGTACACGCAATGCCGTCGGGGGTACGTCAAATGAAAATGTGATTCACATTGTTAAACAGTCCATTTATATTTTCCAACGGGGCTATACATTTGGGTGAGGTTTTTTTCTCACCTGAGTAGCCTCGTTTCACTGCCAAAAATACAATTAAACCATCTATTGTTCAGCGAAATAACAACACAATGTCAAATACATGTAGCCTAGTCAAATAATTAACATCCAATCACATTAACCGTTACTCTCTCGCGGGAATTCCACTAAATGTCCGTATGTAGCCAAACGTAGCTGCTGCTCATGCTGGTATCTGTACTGATGGCGGAAAAGCCATGACAGGGAGACAT
Organism: Salvelinus namaycush; assembly: GCF_016432855.1. NCBI lineage: Eukaryota > Metazoa > Chordata > Actinopteri > Salmoniformes > Salmonidae > Salvelinus > Salvelinus namaycush. The sequence goes on from NC_052339.1 coordinate 25,285,177, forward strand.
AGTGGAGTGGTAACGTGCGTGCAAGCAGTTGCTTCCAATGCCACTTGGGTACACTGCAGCATCCACTGAGAAGCTTTGCTGCCAAGGGAATGCCTGACAGCTTGAAAGACATTTTGGACACTACAGTGAAAATGGTTAACTTTGTTAAAGCAAGGCCACTGAACTCTTGTGTATTTTCTGCACTATGCAATGATATGGGCAGCGATCATGTAACGCTTTTACAACATACAGAAGTGCGCTGGTTATCAAGGGGCAAAGTATTGACACGTTTTTTTAAATTGAGAGACGCGCTTAGTTTTCTTTACAGACCATGATTTTCACTTGTCTGACCGCTTGCATGATGACGAGTTTCTCACACGACTGGCCTATCTGGGTGATGTTTTTTATTGCCTGAATGATCTGAATCTAGGATTACAGGGACTCTCCGCAACTGTATTCAATTTGCGGGACAAAATTGAGGCTATGATTAAGAAGTTGGAGCTCTTCTCTGTCTGCATTAACAAGGACAACACACAGGTGTTTTTGTGTGCAAATGAACTCAAGCTTACAGACAATGTCAAATGTGATATAGCGAAGCACCTGAGTGAGTTGGGTGCGCAATTACACAGGTATTTTCCCGAAACGGATGACACAAACAACTTGATTCGTTATCCCTTTCAGGCCCTGCCTCCAGTCCACTTACCGATATCTGAACAAGAGAGGCTCGTCGAAATTGCAACAAGTGGTTCTGTGAAAATTGAATTTAAATCAGAAGCCACTGCCAGATTTCTGGATTGGGCTGCGCTCAGAGTATCCTGCCTTGGCAAATCGCGCTGTCAAGACACTGATGCCCTTTGCAACCACGTACCTATGTGAGAATGGGTTCTTGGCCCTCACTAGCATGAACACAAAATACAGGCACAGACTGTGTGTGGAAAATGATTTAAGACTGAGACACTCTCCAATACAACCCAACATTGCAGAGTTATGTGCATCCTTTCAGGCATACCCTTCTCATTAACATGTGGTGAGTTATTCACAATTTTTGATGAACAAATAAGGTTTTATATGTAAGATGGTTAAATAAAGAGCAAAATGATTGATTATGATTATATTATTATTTGTGCCCTGGTCCTATAAGAGCTCTTTTTCACTTCCCATGAGCCGGGTTGTGACAAAGATTCACCCTCGTTCTTTTGTTTAACAAATGTATTGTATAGTGTGTGTGTGGCAGGCTTACAATGGTGGCAAAAAACAACATTTGAGAGTGCGCTGACCTTGGTGCTAGAGGGGGAACACAGCTGGTGGTTGAATGTTTGAAGGGGTACGGGACTATAAAACGTTTGGGAACCACTGCAATAGAGATTGCATCATCTGTAGATCTGTTGCGACGGTATGCAAATTGGAGTGGGTCTAGGGTTTTTGGGATAATGGGGTTGATGTGAGCCATGACCAGCCTTTCAAAGCACTTCATGGTTACAGACGTGAGTGCTACGGGTCGGTAGTCGTTTAGGTAAGTTACCTTAGTGTTCTTGGGCACAGGAACTATGGTGGTCTGCTTGAAACATGTTGGTATTACCAACTCAGACAGGGAGAGGTTGAAAATGTCAGTGAAGACACTTACCAGTTGGTCAGCGCATGCTCGGAGTACACGTCTTGGTAATCCGTCTGGCACTGCGGCCTTGTGAATGTTGACCTGTTTTAAGGTCTTACTCCCATCGGCTGTGGAAAGCATGATCACACAGTCATCCGGAACAGCTGGTGCTCTCATGCATGTTTCAGTGTTACTTGCCTTGAAGCGAGCATAGAAGTAATTTAGCTCGTCTGGTAGGCTCGTGTCACTGAGCAGCTCTCGGCTGTGCTTCCCTTTGTAGTCTGGCAAGCCCTGCCACATCCGAAGAGTGTCAGAACCGGTGTAGTATGATTCAATCGTAGTCCTGTATTGACGCTTTGCCTGTTTGATGGTTTGTCTGAGGGTATAGCGGCATTTCTTATAAGCTTCTGGGTCAGAGTCCCGCTCCTTGAATGTGGCAGCTCTACCCTTTAGCTCATTGCGGATGTTGCCTGTAATCCATGGCTTCTGGTTGGGCTATGTAAGTACGGTCACTGTGGGGATGATTTCATCGATGCACTTATTGACGAAGCCAGTGACTGATTTGGGAAACTCCTCAGTGCAATCGGAAGAATTCCAGAACATATTCCAGTCTGTGCTCGCAAAACAGTCTTCTAGCTTAGCATCCGCTTCATCGGACCACTTTCACATTGAACGAGTCACTGGTACTTTTTTAGAATTTTTGCTTGTAAACAGCAATCAGGAAGATAGAGTCATGGTCAGATCTGCCAAATGGAGGGTGAGGGAGAACATTGCATGCTTTTCTGTGTGTGGAGTAAATTTGATCTAGAGTTGTTTAGCCTTTAGTTGCACAGATGACATGCTGGTAAAAAATGAGGTATGACGGATTCCAGTTTCCCTGCAATAAAATCTCTGGATGTGCATTTTCTTGTTTGCTTATGGCCCTATACAGCTCATTAAGTTTGGTTTTAGTGCCAGCATTGGTTTGTGGTTGTAAATAGAAAAATATAGATAAAAACTCCTTTCGTAAATTCTATGGTCTGCAGCTTATCATGAGATATTCTAAGTCGGGTGAGCAAAACCTTGAGAAATCTCACACCAGCTGTTGTTAACCTCTAACGCCTCACAAACCCGGATCCGGGATCCCCCCCATCAAAAGAGCTGACTAGCATAGCCTAGCCTAAAGCCACAGGGATATCATATAATAAAATGTTCATGAAATCACAAGTCCAAGACACCAAATGAAAGATACACATCTTGTGAATCCAGCCATCATTTCTGATTTTTAAAATGTTTTACAGGGAAGACACAATATGTAAATCTATTAGCTAACCACGTTAGCAAAAGACACCACTTTTTTACTCCACCATTTTTTTACTCCATCAGTAGCTATCACAAATTCGACCAAATAAAGATATAAATAGCCACTAACCAAGAAACAACTTCATCAGATGACAGTCTGATAACATATTTATTGTATAGCATATGTTTTGTTAGAAAAATGTGCATATTTCAGGTATAAATCATAGTTTACCATTGCAGCCACCATCACAACTCTCACCAAAGCGACTAGAATAACTACAGAGACCATCGTGTATTACCTAATTACTCATCATAAAACATTTCTTAAAAATACACAGCATACAGCAAATGAAAGACACAGATCTTGTGAATCCAGCCAATATTTCAGATTTTCTAAGTGTTTTACAGCGAAAACACAATATAGCGTTATATTAGCTTACCACAATAGCAAACATCACAACAGCATTGATTCAAGTCAAAAATAGCGATAACGTATAAACCACCAAAATATATTAATTTTTTCACTAACCTTCTCAGAATTCTTCAGGTGACAGTCCTATAACATCATATTACACAATGCATATAGAGTTTGTTCGAAAATGTGCATATTTAGCGGCACAAATCGTGGTTATACAATGTGATTAGTGGCCAAAACTTCAAGCAATCTGTCCGGCGCCATCTTGGAGAGGCACCTATTCTAATCGAAAACTATTCATAAACTTGACTAAAAAATACAAGTTGGACAGCAAATGAAAGACAAATTAGTTCTTAATGCAATCGCTGTGTTACATTTTTAAAATTAACGTTACTTCAGCATACAGCGTGCGCTAAAGCGAGACCGCACCGAAATTCATGGCGGAATTATTATTTGACATTTGTCAACATAAATACGAATTAACAACATAAAGATTGCTTACTATTTGCAGAGCTTCCATCAGAATCTTGGGCAAGGTGTCCTTTCTCCAGAACAATCGTCTTTTGGTTGAAAGATGTCCTCTTCTCATGTGGAAATAGTAGCTAACGATAGCCACCCACTGGAGAGGTGTCCAACTCGTGAAAGCGCATCACAAAGAAATCCAGGAAAATCGCAATAAACTGATATAAACTGCTATAAGTCGGTTTAAATTAACTACCTTATGATGTCTTTAACAACTATAACGAATAAAAACATGACCGGAGATACAGAACTGCTAAAACGAAAGCTTTGCAGGAGGCCATTGTGATGTCCCTGATGCGCCAGGCGCCCCGTTGAAAAGAACGGTACTTCCGTTCCACGGTCTTATATAGGGCCCCAGATTGCGCAATCCACTCCATTCAAATTCTCCCCGCTTACTGACATCTAGAGGAAGGCGTATGCAGTGCATGTAGCCCGATGGCTTACATGGGGACTTATAAACTGACCTCAGAACAGGGACCTCGATTTCTGAAATCTCACTCCCTGACAGGAAAAGTGCTGCAGAATGAGTTCTGTTTCACTCAGAGAAATAATTCAAACGGTTTTAGAAACTAGAGAGTGTTTTCTATCCAATAGTAATAATAATATGCATATTGTACGAGCAAGAATTGAGTACGAGGCAGTTTAATTTGGGAACGAATTTTTACAAAGTCAAAATGGCCCTCCCCTAGTGTCAAGAAGATAACAAAGACACACACATCTCCCACTTTAACCTTACCCGAAGCTGCCGTTCAGTCTTGATATTGCATAGAAAAACCAGCTAGATGTACGGTTGAAGTCGGAAGTTTACATACACTTAGGTTGCAGTCATTAAAACTCGTTTTCAACCACTCCTCAAATGTCTTGTTAACAAACGATAGTTTTGGCAAGTCGGTTAGGACATCTACTTTGTGCATGACACAAGTAATTTTTCCAACAATAGTTTACAGACAGATTATTCCACTTATAATTCACTATATCACAATTCCAGTGGGTCAGAAGTTAAAAGACACTAAGTTGACCCTGCCTTTGAACAGCTTGGAAAATTCCAAAAAATGATGGCATGGCTTTAGAAGCTTCTCATAGGCTAAGTGACACCATTTGAGTCAATTGGAGGTGTACCTGTGGATGTATTTCAAGGCGTACCTTCAAATTCAGTGCCTCTTTGCTTGACATCATGGGAAAATCAAAAGAAATCAGCCAAGACCTCAGAAAAAAATGTAAACCTCCACAAGTCTGGTTCATCCTTGGGAGCAATTTCCAAACGCCTGAAGGTACCACGTTCATCTGTACAAACAATAGCACGCAGGTATAAACACCATGGGACCACGCAGCCATCATACCGCTCAGGAAGGAGACGCGTTCTGTCTCCTAGCGATGAATGTACTTTGGTGCAAAAAGTGCAAATCAATCCCAGATCAACAGCAAAGGACCTTGTGAAGATGCTGGAGAAAACATGTACAAAAGTATCTATATCCACAGTAAAACGAGTCCCATATCGATATAACCTGAAAGGCAAGGAAGAAGCCACTGCTCCAAAACCGCCATAAAAAAGCCAGACTACGGTTTGCAACTGCACATGGGGACAAAGATCGTACATTCTCTGGTCTGATGAAACAAAAATAGAACTGTTTGGCCATAATGACCATCGTTATGTTTGGAGGAAAAGGGGGAGGCTTGCAAGCCGAAGAACACCATCCCAACCATGAAGCACGGGGGTGGCAGCATCATGTTGTGGGGGTGCTTTGCTGCAGGAGGGACTGGTGCACTTCATAAAATAGATGGCATCATGCGGAAGGAAAATTATGTGGATATATTGAAGCAACATCTCAAGACATCAGTCAGGAAGTTAAAGCTTGGTTGCAAATGGGTCTTCCAAATGGACAATGACCCCAAGCAAACTTCCAAAGTTGTGGCAAAATGGATTAAGGACATCAAAGTCAAGCTATTGGAGTGGCCATCACAAAGCCCTGACCTCAATCCTATAGAAAATGTGTGGGCAGAACTGAAAAAGTGTGTGCGAGCAAGGAAGCCTACAAACCTGACTCAGTTACACCAGCTCTGTCAGGAAGAATGGGCCAAAATTCACCCAACTTATTGTGGGAAGCTTGTGGAAGGCTACCCGAAACATTTTAAACAAGTTAAACAATTTAAAGGCAATGCTACCAAATACTAATTGAGTGTATTTAAACTGACCCACTGGGAATGTGATGAAAGAAATAAAGCTGAAATAAATCATTCTCTCTTCTATTATTCTGACATTTCACATTCTTAAAATAAAGTTGTGATCCCAACTGACCTAAGACAGGGTATTTTTACTAGGATTAAATGTCAGGAATTGTGAAAAACTGAGTTTAAATGTATTTGGCTAAGGTGTATGTAAACTTACGACTTCAACTGTATATTATCCATGTCCTTGTTCAGACACAACTCAGTTCTTCAGGTCCTATTAATAGGATAGTCTTGGGGCTATACCGGTCTGCGACAGTGGAAATGGATGGAAGTATGTTGAAATAAGACCTTCACTGAGTGGCTTAACATACTGATTAAAATGCCGATCAGCACTCCCTTGTCAATCACGCTTCAATGCTGCCAAACTCCAATGAGGCATTTCTCACCTAGCTGTGTGATGTGGCTTCAACCCTTCTGAATATTGCAGGAATGGATATGGATTACAAAAATGCTAACTATTCCCTATTAGGTGACTGTTCATGAATCAGGCGTGTGTAACACAATGAAGTATTTGCTCTTACCAATCCAGAAGATTGTCAACTGTAGCTGAAGTTTGGTTCAAACAGGAAAAGCAGATGGGGTTCTTGAAGACAGCAGCATCTCTGTCTGTATCTTTCCCTCTCCAGCAGGTTACTCCTGCTACCAATCAGAGCATACAATAGATTAATTTAAAAACTTACCAATAGGAAAGCATACAGACTTCACATGACTACCGTAATTATTCTAATTAGGACACATTGACCCTGTTACACATAGCTAGTTGGCTTTTATAAAATGTTCCATTTTGTGTGAGCTGTGTACTAGTTGCCCCAAAATGCAAAAAGGCTGGTGGGAGGAGCTATAGGAGGACAGGCTCATTGTTATGGCTGGAATGGAATACATGGAACTGAGTCAAACGTGGTTTCCAAATGTATGGTGTGTTATATACCGTTCCATCTTTTCCATTCCAGCCATTACAATGAACCCATCCTCCTATAGCCCCTCCCACCAGCCTCCTCTGGTTTCTAAGTGTGTGTTAGCCCTACAGAGCTTGCGGTCATGTATACAGTTAATAACAGTAAGTATACAGTTCGGAGGTGCAAACAACTCATTCCCAATCAGAATGGTCTATCGATTATGGATATTCCTTCGTAAGTGGAAAAGTGTCGCCATACAGGCACAGTCACAGGTCGGGAATTAAGTCACATGGTGGGTAGGTGTTATACTGTATGTTTCAGAGGTAGCCATGCACACACAAACACACACACACACACACACATTCAGACACACAACCACATAGCCCAGGTTCTAGAACCTGGGCTATGTGCATGTGAAGTTCTAGAACCTGAGCTATGTGCAAGTGAGGTTCTAGAACCTGGGCTATGTGCAAGTGAGGTCCTAGAACCTGGGCTATGTGCATGTGAAGTTCTAGAACCTGAGCTATGTGCAAGTGAGGTTCTAGAACCTGGGCTATGTGCAAGTGGGGTTCTAGAACCTGGGCTATGTGCATGTGAGGTTCTAGAACCTGGGCTATGTGCATGTGAGGTCCTAGAACCTGGGCTATGTGCATGTGAGGTCATAGAACTTGGCCCATGTGCATGTGAGGTTCTAGAACCTGGGACATGTGCATGTGAGGTTATAGAACTTGGGCTATGTGCATATGATGTTCTGGAACCTGGGCTATGTGTGTGTTTGTGTGAATGTGTGTCAGGTTCTAGAACCTGGGCTATGTGCATGTGAGGCTCTAGAACCTGGGCTATGTGCATGTGAGGTTCTAGAACCTGGGCTATGTGCATGACAGGTTCTAAAACCTGGGCTATGTGCATGTGAGGTTCTAGAACCTGGGCTATGTGTGTGTGCAAAAAGCACAGCTACTTCTGCAACAGTAGTACCTTAAATCATTCCAAAACAACTGGACACCACATATTATGAGGTATTGCTCCATGCCCTTCCAGTGCAGTTTGGGAGCCTTTTTTATACCCCTTTCCTTGATTTATTGTACGTCTCCTCTCCCTCGAGGAAGCTGACTATAGACCTTTGGTCAACAAGAGAACTAATTAAATGCAATTACAGAGGGGTTGGAGAAGACTAGGCTGAGTGCTTTGTCCTTGCACATTATAGGAACTTAAGCCACTAGCTAACATGCTCCACTGCCTTCAATCCCTACAGGCAAATAGCTAAGGTTATTGTCAAAACAGTCCACCAATGCACTAACTGAGGACAGTTCTGTGCGACGAGGTCATTTGCACCAATGGTCATTCATTAGCAATAAGCTCCTGTTTGTATGCAGTATTTCAACTGACTGACCTACTCATTATCAGTGAAGGATGTGTTTAGTAGTCAAATCTTGGCTTTTATTTCTATACATTTACTGAGTACAATAAACATGTTTGTTTAAAAAAAAAAAATCCATGGCTAGCTGTGTTTGATAGAGATTCAACTAAGCCAAACAAGTAAAATGTCTGTTTCCAGAAGTAGGCCTACTTTGCCCTAAAAACTGAAGGATCTACCTGACTATGAGGGGGGAGTCAACCTGTGTCTCTATCATGCTGCTCGTGCTAATTGCTATCAGGCATTACTGAGGCCTGGGTTAGGTGAGTGCTCTGACTTGTTTATTATTTTTTGGCGACAGTTTATTCTCCCTTTAAAAATTAAAGCCCTCTCACCTTGGGCAGAAAAAACATACTATTCTTGTCTACCTCCTCACTGCTACACTCACTGTGACAGCCTACCTCACAGACCAACACAGACACAGGTTTATATGCTACTGGGTAAATAATGAAATACTGTTTTAAATTGATTCCGTTCTAATGAATACTATAGTGTAGTTTGCTGTTTGGAGGGTTTGGGGAATATAATGAAAGTTAAGACTAGACAGAGGCAACATGAGCTATATAAAATGTGTATTATCTGTAAGCAACCACCATCTAAATCTAAACACACAGGAATTTATAGACACATGCCAGGCATTAGGCTACTAATCAATGATAATCAATGATCATCAACTCCAATTCTCACTCTTACACTAGTCTACTCCTATGCTTGCCCTTTAAGGAAACTTTAAATATCACAGTCTAAAAAGAAAAGTTTCCCAGCAGTCAGGAAATTCAATTTGCACATTGGAGATAGGGACGTGATCCCAGGATATTAGTCAGTCCAGTTTCACACTGGGCCTGGTCTTTCAATTAACAGCTATTTCCTTTCTCCAGATTATAAAACCTCATGTAGTGTTCAAAATCGATATAACTCCTCTTGGAAGATATGAACCTGTATGAATCTGCTCTCGTCACATAACTTTAATATTTTAATGATGGTATTTTTTCATGAGTCAGGTTGGTATTTGTTCATTCTATTTGTTAATTCTCCTTGAATATGGTCTATTTCATGTGTATTCTTACATGTATCCATGGATACAGTGCAATGCCACTTTCCAAATAGGCTACTTGAGGTGAACAATTCATTTTCGGCAGGCTATTATTAATATGATCACTTAAGCAGCCATAGATTGTAAGAAAAGTACCCAAATTATCTGAGAAGTCAGAGATCAGGGCAAATGAGGTTTGATATTGACCTGTGACATTCAACTACTAACACACAAAATGATAAAAAACTGTACTTGAGGCTCTCCCTGCACCAAAGAATTGTAAGATATCACATTTGCATAAAAGTCAGGAGTTCAAATACATATGCATGTATGGCTCTGGAAGAGTTGTAATACTGCAGCACAGTGAGGTACATGGCTTCCTCTTACACGTAATGCAATCCAGATATGCACCAATAGATTTGCATAGTTCAATTACACATGCGGCGAAACACAATCTGATAATAAATGATAAGTGTGAATGTGTGGGCCGCCGTTCTGGGAACAAATAGGCGCTGGGTTCAGGCACGACATATGAAGGCATCATTGTATAAACATCATTTATTTGCATTCTTCAACATGAGAAGAGCTATAATGCCACCTCTTAGTGCGTTTCAAGCCGCCAAATAACCATCACTGTGTGTGTTTAAAAGGGATCAGGGTCAAGCTTCCCACTGGTGACAGTTAAACAAATGGGGTGAAAGCATGAATCGATGCCTACACACAAGTACTCTTACAGCGCCGGTACAGAAGAGATAGTGCATGTTCCTAATGGAGCAGCAGCACTCAATCACAGAGATTATGTTGTAGATTTCAGCTGATTTCCCTGATAGATGAGTGTGTTGCATGTTGTCATGGCACTGATGTGATCATGCTACACACGGTCTGCCACCAGCCGTTTCTATGGTTCATGGTCTGCAGAAAGGCCTGCGTTTAGCATATGGTAAAACAAAAACTGCCTACATAGAAGAAAAGGATCATGGTTTGATTAAGTGTCTGATGCATAGCCATTTCTAGTAGTTTACACACAAACCAGCTGGGTAAGGTAACGGGTATCATTATTCCATATATCTGGGACAAAAGTTTAGATATTTATTTTCTATGATAGGCTACATTCCTGTTTTTTAACTGACAAAGATCCGGTTCGGATCGAAACGTTGACAATAAAGTGGTGAATTTGGGAGCGAGAGTAAACAGTGTGGGGGCCTTCCTGTTCTTTACTGGTATTCTTTATTAGCCCAGCACCTAAGTTTTTAAAGATGTACGTATGACCATTAACTTTTCTATAGGCTACATACCCATACCATAATCATAACTAGAGTACCTACATTTGAACAAATGTAGCCTCAACCAGGCTTTCACCTCTAGAACAAATGTCATCCATATCACATCAATAATATGTAGCAATTTGAATTATATAAAATACGTACGAATACTATAGGCCTATTCTGGACAATCTAAAGTTGGTCCCGTGTGGCTCAGTTGGTAGAGCATGGCGCTTGCAACGCCAGGGTTGTGGGTTCAATTCCCACGGGGGGACCAGGGTTCAATTCCCACGGGGGGACCAGGATGAATATGTATGAACTTTCCAATTTGTAAGTCGCTCTGGATAAGAGCGTCTGCTAAATGACTTAAATGTAAATCTACACACTATGTATAGATGTGTTACATTCTTGTTTCATAAGGACTCCATCATTCTGACGGCCAGGGCTATGTATAATATTGTGTGAGCAATATGCTGTTTTAAATGTCTTTGAGGTAAAAGCAGTTGCCCCCTACTAAGGCTGTGTTTACACAGGCAACCTAATTCTGTTCTTTTTCCCAATTATTGGCAAAAGAGCTGATCTGATTGGTCAAAAGATGCAATTAGTGAAGAATTGGGCTGACTGTGTAAACAAAGCCTAAGTAAAACACCTTGGCTGCTTTTAGACAGGCAGCCCAATTCTGATCTTTTTTTCAATAATTGGTCTTTTGACCAATCAGATCAGCTCTGAAAAAGATCTGATGTGAAAAGATCTGATGTGATTGGCCAAAATACCAATTAGTGAAAAGAATATCAGAATTGGTCTGCCTTTGTAAACACAGCCTTACATACCAGACATTTCCAAAGTTTGATCTTCTGGTTAACATGCTCCTACTGTAATGATAATCATTATTCTCATTTTGGTTCAATCATTATCCAAAGTCATTATATAAAAAATATTTTGATTATTGCTAACATGACATTTGATTATGTGTGATACTATAATTTCAGGGGGAAATGACTGCATTGTAGTAAGAATTAGACATTGTTAAAACTTTTCCACCAGAGGCGCCATGCCTGTTGAAACTGAGGGGGCAATTTTGGGGATAAAAGTATACAAGATATATCCATTCATGCAAAGCCATGAAATTTGGCCATAAATGCCCCCACTAAATATTTTCCAGTGGTGAAAAAAGTACCAAATTATCATACTTGCTTCCAAAAGTAAAGATACCTTAATAGAAAATGACTTAAGTAAAAATGAAAGTCACCCAGTAAATTACTAATTGAGTAAAAGTCTAAAAGTATTTGGTTTTGAATATACTTATGTATCAAAAGTACATGTAATTGCTAAAATATACTTAAGTATCAAAAGTAAAAGTATAAATAATTTAAAAAAATCCTTATGCTAAGCAAACTAGACGGCACAATTTTCTTGTTTTTATTTTATTTATGGATAGCCAGGGGCACTCTCCAACACTCAGATATAATTTATAAATGAAGCATTTGTGTTTAGTGAGTTTGCCAGATCAGAGGCAGTAGAGATGACCAGGGATGTTCTCTTGATAAGTGTGTGAATTTTAAAATGTTTCTATCCTGCTAAGCATTCAACATGTAACAGGTACTTTTGGGTGTCAAATAAATCATATGGAGTAAAAAGTACAGTACATTATTTTCTTTAGGAATGTAGTGAAGTTAAAGTAAAAGTTGTCACAAATGTAAATAGTAAAGTAAAGTACAGATACCCCCCAAAACGACTTACTGTAAATAGTACTATAAAGTATTTTTACTTGAGTACTTTTCACCACTGCTGTTTTTCACTATAAGTTGTTTCACTGATATTAGACCTACAAATGCTTGTTTTTTCAATTATATTTACATATTTTGATTGTATCCTTGGGATAAATGAGTCAAGCATTATAAAACACATTGTAGATACCATATGGCCTGAAATATGTTGTTAATTCATCTCAGAATTGTTCATGTCATAAATGTTTTGTAGACAAATAATTCCACTGTGGGCGTTGTAATCCAAACCAATAACTAAATGTGTAGGCCTATCCGTAGCTTTTATTTTCTCGCGTGTGTGTTAAATGTAGCCTACGTGAATATATGCAAATGTGTGTTGAGAAGTGGGTGTCGCTGTGCATGCTGGTCCAAGAGTAACAGAAACACGGTGCAGAGAGGGAAGACACTTCGAATGCTGCTTACTTTGTTAAATGCGAGCCGAGAGTGCTGTGACTATTGGTGTAGGGTTCAAAGTCGATTGTAATCTGCAGTTTTGGATTTTTGCCAACTCGGAGCGATACAATGTATCCATGCCCGACCTCTCATTGCTTCGCGGTCCTCTGACGAGCTCAAACCCACTGTCTATGGAGGGACAAACGAAAAGCGTAACGCTCAGGTACCAAGTACCCCCATTTCGGTTATCTGGGAGATGGTAACAAATGAACGGCACTGGAGGGAACATGGTTGAGAGGACCAGCAAATTTTTGTTGATCGTCGTCGGATCCGTCTTCTTCATGCTGATTCTATATCAGTACGTGGCTCCTGGGGTGATGAACTTCGGGTCTCCGCAGGGGTACCTCGCCGAGGACAACATGGATATTTTCCCCACTCCGGATCCCCATTATGTGAAAAAGTACTACTTCCCTGTCAGGGACTTGGAACGCACCGTTGATTTCGAGATCAAGGGTGAAGATGTGATCGTGTTTCTTCACATACAGAAAACTGGCGGAACCACTTTTGGCAGGCATCTGGTGCAAAATGTTAGACTAGAAGTCCCGTGTGATTGCAGACCAGGGCAGAAAAAGTGTACATGCTACCGTCCCAACAGAAAGGAGACCTGGCTGTTTTCGAGGTTCTCCACTGGCTGGAGTTGCGGGTTACATGCGGATTGGACCGAACTCACAAACTGCGTTCCTGGAGTGCTCAACAAGAGAGAAAATAAATCTAAAAAGCTGAGGTATGTGCGGAATGTTTTGACACTTATATTTGTCTTAAATCTCCTCAGTTTTGCTTCTCTTACGAGCATTGTAACAGGCTGTCGCATTAGGAAAATAACCCTATTTAATGTTAAAGTTATTCGTCCATGAGGCGTAAATGAAACGCCGCATATTAGAATAAAGAGCCACACATCCGTAGTCTATGCTGTTGCCCCCTGGCCCCCCTCTCAACCCAGCCAGCGGGGTAAACATTATCTGCCCCTAAAAGTGGGAAATGACTGCGTTAACAACAGCTCTTGTAAACACTGATGATATGGATTCCTGTTCTGTATTTGCAATATCACACGAGGGTACATGTTTACACCGGGGTCCTCAGGAATAGCAAGTACACTTAGAACACCACCTATTTTGACATGACATGCTACTTGACCAAGCATCCACATTATTTAGCCCACTATACAATAAAATTATCTACGTCATCAATTCACTTGGTCTCAAACCATTGTTTTGCATAGAGTGCTGCACAATACCATGAATTCACACACATGATGACGTCTGGACCAGACGGGTCCTCCTCATGCTTCATAAATTCCAGATTCCACCTCGGTGTTGAGAGATGTGTTGTACAGGCCTGCATTGCAAACTTCGCAGGGCTTTGTTATTTGCGCTCTAGCAACATCCAATGCTATTTTGACAACCGAGATGCCAGAGAGCCTCTGGAAATCTTCCTATTAATTTGGGCAGTAGGGGGTTTCCCTAGTTGAGTCCAGGGCTCCATGTGATGGCACCATAGTAAACCAGGAGCTTAACACTTGACAAGTTCTATCAAACAGCATCAGCACTGCATTAAGTCCTGTCAGTGTGATGACATCATACTGATTGCAGTCTTCTCCACTTCAAATCAGAATAAGACATTGCAGCACTCCATCTCTCACAATCCCACATTGTATAGACCTGGGGATGTTTCAACAATCTCCCTAGCTGGGGATCACACCATTATGAGTAGTTTCACCTACCACTACGCTTCTAGGTTTTCAAGGTATATAGGCCACTCACCACTGGTCCAGGGCCATCTTTGTTTTACTCATACCCTTATCAGTTTTAAGTCAGTCCCAGTGCTGGGTTTTATTGGCCTGACGAGAACCGAGTTCCACATTGGGGCTGAACATTTTACAAACAAATCATCAATACCATCAAATCGTACAAAATTATGAAGGTTGGGCCACAATTTCAAGAGGACAATTTACTCACTCAGTGGCCAGTTTATTAGGTACACACATCTAGTACCCTGGCCAGTCCCTCCTTTGCCTTCAGAACAGCTTGAATTCTTTGGGGCATGGATTCTATGTTCATATATGCTGTGGCATTCAAATGTCGCTTAGTTAGTATCAAGGAACCTAACGTGTGCCAGGAAAACATTCCCCACACCATTACACAGTTGACACCAGACAGGATGGGGCCATGGACTTGAGATGCTTATGCCAATTCCTGACTCTGATATCAGAATAATGCAACAGGATCTAGGATTTGTCAGACCAGGTAATATTTGTCCCCTCAATTGTGCAGTGTTGGTATTCACCTGCCCACTTGAGCAGCAGCTTCTTGTTTTTAGTTAATAGGAGTGTAACCTGGTGTGGTCGTCTGCTGCAATAGCCCATCCGTGACAAGGACCATCAAGTTGTGCATTCCGAAATGCTGTTATTTGTCTGTTTGTGGCCCGCCTGTTAGCTTGCATCATTCTTGCTATTCTCCTTCGACCTCTCTCATCAAAAAGCTGTTTTAGCCTACAGGACTGCAGCTGACTGGATGTTTATTTTTGTTTGTTGCACCAGTCTCTGTAAACCCTGGGTGCTTGCGCTCGTGAAAAGCCCAGGAGGCCGACCGTTTCTGAGATACTGGAACCGGCGCACCTGGCACTGACGATGATACCATGCTCGAAGTTGATTAGGTCACTTGTTTTGCCCATCCTAACGTTCAATCCAACAGTAACTTGATGCATGTCTGCCTGCTTTATATAGCAAGCCATTTTTGTGAATGGGATGGGGTACCTAATAAATGGGCTACTGTATGTTTATGTACAGTACCAGTCAAATTTGTACACGCCTACTCATTCAAGGGTTTTTCATTATTTTTACTATTTTCTATGTTGTAGAATAATAGTGAAGACCTCAACTATGAAATAACACATATGGAATGTAGTAACAAAAGTGTTAGACAAATCAAAATATATTTCAGATTCTTCAAATAGCCACCCTTTGCCTTGACAGCTTTGCACATTGGCATTCTTTCTACCAGCTAAATGAGGTACTCACCTGGAATGCATTTCAATTAACAGGTGGGCCTTGTTAAAAGAATTTGGAATTTCTTAATGCATTTATCAGTTGTGTTGTTACAAGGTAAGGGTGGTATACAGAACATGGCCCTATTTGGTAAAATACCAAGTCCATATTATAGCAAGAACAGCTCAAATAAGCAAAGAGAAATGACAGCCCGTTACTTTAAGACATGAAGGTCAGTCAATACTGAACATTTCAAGGACTTTGAAAGTTTCTTCAAGTGCAGTCCCAGAAACCATCAAGCGCTATGATGAAACTGGCTCTCAGGAGGACTGTCAAAAGAAGACCCAGAGTTGCCTCTGGTGCAGAGGATAAATTCATTAGAGTCCAAATAAATGCTTCAGAGTTCACGTTATAGACCAACATCAACTGTTCAGAGGAGACTGTGTGAACCAGGCCTTTCTGGTTGAATTGCTGCAAAGAAACCACTACTTAAGGCCACAAACAAGAAGACTTGCTTAGGCCAAGAAACACGGGCAATGGACATTAGACCGGTGGAAATCTGTCCTTTTGGTCTGATTCCAAATTTGTGATTTTTGGTTCCAACCGCTGTGTCTTTGTGAGACAGATGATCTCCGCATGTGTGGTTCCCACCGTGAAGCATGGAGGAGGTGTGGCGTTGTGGGGGTGCTTTGCTGGTGACACTGTGATTTATTTAGAATTCGAGGCACACTTAATCAGCATGGCTACTATAGGATGGCGTATCGCTGCAGAATGCTATCTGGTTTGCGCTTAGTCCCACTATCGTTTGTTTTTCAACAGGACAATGGCCCAAAACACACCTCCAGGCTGTGCAAGGGCTATTGTACGAGGAGGAGAATGATGGAGTGCTGCATCAGATGACCTGGCCTCCACAATCACCTGACCTCAACCCATTTTGAGGTGGTTTGGGAAGGAAAGGCAACCAACAAGTGCTCAGCATATCTGGGAACTCCTTCAAGACTGTTGGAAAAGCATTCCAGGTGAAGCTGTTTGAGAGTGCCAAAAGTGTGCAAAGCTGTGATCAAGGCTAATGGTGGCTACTTTGAAGAATCTGTGAATGTAAAATGTAAAGTAGATTTTGAATTGTTTATCATTTCTTTGGTTACTACATGATTCCATATGTGTTATTTCATAGTTTTGATGTATTAACTATTATTCTACAATGTAGAAAATAGAAAAATAAAGAAAAACCCTTGAACTGCTAGAGCTTCCCCGGTCAACTGTAATTGCTGTTATTGTGAAGTGGAAACGTCTAGGAGCAACAACGGCTCAGCCGCGAAGTGGTAGGCCACACAAGCTTTAAAAAAAATATATATATATATATATATATATATATATATATATATATTATAATAATAAATAAAAAATCACTACTGAGTTCCAAACTGCCTCTGGAAGCAACGTCAGCACAATAACTGTTTGCTGTGAGCTTCATGAACTGGGTTTCCATGGCAGAGCAGCCGCACACATGCCTAAGATCAGCATGTGCTATGCCAAGTGTCGGCTGGAGTGGCGTAAAGCTGGCCGCCATTGGACTCTGGAACAGTGGAAACGCGTTCTCTGGAGTGATGAATCACGCTTCACCATCTGGCAGTCCGATGGACGAATCTGGGTTTGGCGGGTGCGAAGAGAACGCTACATGCCCCAATGCGTAGTGTCAACTATAAAGTTTGGTGGAGGAGGTATAATGGTCTGGTGGCTGTTTTTCATGGTTCTGGCTAGGTCCCTTAGTTTCAGTGAAGTCATGCTACAGCATAGAATTACATTTTTTAGAAGATTTTGTGCTTGCAAGTTTGGGGAAGACCCTTTAATATTTCAGCATGACAATGCCCCCGTGCACAAGTCGAGGTCCAAACAGAAATGCTTTTTCAAGATCGCTGTGGAAAAAAACATGACAGGCCTGCACAGAGCCCCGACCTCAACCCCATCGAACAACTTTGGCATGAATGGGAACGCAGACTACAATTCAGGCATAATCGCCCTACATCTGTGCCCCCACCTCACAAATGCTCTTGTGGCTGAATGAAAGCAAGTCCCCACAGCAATGTTCCACCATCTAGTGGAAAGCCTTCCCAGAAGAGTGGAGGCTGTTATAGCAGCAGAGGGGGGACCAACTCCATATTAATGCCCATGGTTTTGGAATGAGATGTTCGACAAGCAGGTGTCCACATACTTTTGTGTGTACAGTGGGGAGAACAAGTATTTGATACACTGCCGATTTTGCAGGTTTTCCTACTTACAAAGCATGTAGAGGTCTGTAATTTTTATCATAGGTACACTTCAACTGTGAGAGATGGAATCTAAAACAAAAATCCCGAAAATCACATTGTATGATTTTAAGTAATTAATTAGCATTTTATTGCATGACATAAGTATTTGATACATCAGAAAAGCAGAACTTAATATTTGGTACAGAAACCTTTGTTTGCAATTAGAGTTCATACGTTTCCTGTAGTTCTTGACCAGGTTTGCACACACTGCAGCGGGGATGTCGCTGGGCAATACGGACTTTCAGCTCCCTCCAAAGATTTTTTATTAGGTTCAGGTCTGGAGACTGGCTAGGCCACTCCAGGACCTTGAGATGCTTCTTACGGAGCCACTCCTTAGTTGCCCTGGCTGTGTGTTTCGGGTCGTTGTCATGCTGGAAGACCCAGCCACGACCCATCTTCAATGCTCTTACTGAGGGAAGGAGGTTGTTGGCGAAGATCTTGCAATACATGGCCCCATCCATCCTCCCCTCAATACGGTGCAGTCGTCCTGTCCACTTTGCAGAAAAGCATCCCCAAAGAATGATGTTTCCACCTCCATGCTTCACGGTTGGGATGGTGTTCTTGGGGTTGTACTCATCCTTCTTCTTCCTCCAAACACGGCGAGTGGAGTTTAGACCAAAAAGCTCTATTTCAGACCATGACCTTCTCCCATTCCTCCTCTGGATCATCCAGATGGTCATTGGCAAACTTCAGACGGGCCTGGACATGCGCTGGCTTGAGCAGGGGGACCTTGTGTGCGCTGCAGGATTTTAATCCATGACGGCGTAGTGTGTTACTAATGGTTTTCTTTGAGACTGTGGTCCCAGCTCTCTTCAGGTCATTGACCAGGTCCTGCCGTGTAGTTCTGGGCTGATCCCTCACCTTCCTCATGATCATTGATGCCCCACGAGGTGAGATCTTGCATGGAGCCCCAGACCGAGGGTGATTGACCGTCATCTTGAACTTCTTCCATTTTCTAATAATTGCGCCAACAGTTGTTGCCTTCTCACCAAGCTGCTTGCCTATTGTCCTGTAGTCTACAATTTTATCCCTGATGTCCTTACACAGCTCTCTGGTCTTGGCCATTGTGGAGAGGTTGGAGTCTGTTTGATTGAGTGTGTGGACAGGTGTCTTTTATACAGGTAACGAGTTCAAACAGGTGCAGTTAATACAGGTAATGAGTGGAGAACAGGAGGGCTTCTTAAAGAAAAACAAACAGGTCTGTGAGAGCCGGAATTCTTACTGGTTGGTAGGTGATCAAATACTTATGTCATGCAATAAAATGCAAATTAATTACTTAAAAATCATACAATGTGATTTTCTGGATTTTTGTTTTAGATTCCGTCTCTCACAGCTGAAGTGTACCTATGATAAAAATTACAGACCTCTACATGCTTTGTAAGTAGGAAACACTGCCGATTTTGCAGGTTATCAAATACTTGTTCTCCCCACTGTATGTTTATGCAATTTAGCAGGCACTTTTATCCAATGCGACTTAGTGACGCATGCATGCATACATTTTGTCAGTACAATTCATGGTTCTATACATATGCATACACAATAGGGTCATCTTTCAAAATGCATGCCTCATGAATGTTGCATATCTGGAATAATCCTTCTGTCAATCAAATGGGCTCCGTCAGTGTGTCCATGGCCAGTGTTAGTGGGTCTGATTTCAAGGTCTCCTGACATTTTGTCAAATATGCATGGCTGGTAAATGATAATGCATTTTGTTGTTCTTTGACAAAGTTGTATTTTGTCATGGCAACATGGCCAGCATCTGGGGTTGAATATATGGGTTTACAGTTTTACATTTTTTCCCCGACATTAATATGTTAGAAATGAGTTGTGTGTTTACACAAATTTTGGAGCTCTATTTCCTGGGGGTGTTTTCATCTGCACCGTTGACCACTAATTGTGAGTGATTTGCCTCATTCCCTTATTTGAGCCCGGTATACACTGGCTGTTGTCCTTCTATTCTCTGATGTGCCTGTATCACGGAATCATTTTAATAACGACTATATCCCTCATTTTTCCAACCATCCTGAAAACAGCCCTGGATTGTGAGGGGACCAAAAGACACGGAAAGGGCCCAATGGCCTACCATCACGGATGGTCCACCACATGCTATACTGATGGAAATGGGAATTTCGTGGATGGTTATGTCCAATCACTGTGAGAGAAGGGGGTAGAAAAATGAGATCAACTGACCTAATGCTGTACATCGCTGGCTAAGCGCATCAATTATGTCCTGAAGCACGGGTGTAATCTGGCTCTGCTGCCAGCAAGCCTCCTTAGTTTTTACAGTGCATCACAACCTCCAGCTCTGACTGATAGATCCATGTCAACAAGTAGCCTTCCCCTCTCTGTTTTTAACAACATGGATTGAATGCACCACATTTGATAAATCTGATTACGGCCTTTCCAGCTGCTCATAGTTTTTATTGTAGCCTACACATCATGACATGACGTCTATGTGATAATGAACGTGCTACATCCACAATAAATTGCGGTCTGACATAATCACGTGTGGTAATGTGAAGTAAGCATGAGAATGCCAGGGGAAGATAGTTGTGTTTGCAAATACATTCCAATGGAGCACCTCTGGATTTTTTGTCTGTCCTTTTTGAGCACTAATAACCCTGGTTACCCTTTTTGCAGTTTTGAAGGTGGCTTCCGGAGGTGCAACTCAATATTAGGAAGGTGTCTGCACCCAGTGTCTGTTATTTCCTGACAGTGTCTGTTATTTCCTGACAGTGTCTGTTATTTATTTAGATCCCGCACTCAGACCACTCCTAGAAAGTCCTAGCAAAATTCTTGCTTGTTCATTTTTTTAAAGGCTTTGGTCTATTTCAATAAGGTACTTCATTGTTGCCTAGAAATGATTTGATATTGAGGGGGGAAAAACAGCTGCATTGGACCTTCAAGGCTTTGAAGGTTGGAAATGCAAGAAAAGAAAGCACGCCTGAGTGTTCTCACAGCAAAACCTCTGGGGAATGGCTTTTTCAGGGTACTCCAATGAAATATCAAAAGTACTTCCCTCAAAAGTAATGGTGTCTTGTTTTTTTTCCGAAGTCAAGCTTCATCACTGTCGTGGCGATAACAGCTGCAGTGAATGAGGTGTTACGAGCCAACAGGTGCCTCAAACTAACCGATGCACAGACCATCACCCTGTGTGTGTCACATGAGTATGTTCATATCACCCATATCCGCCTCTTCCATATTATGCTTTCCTAACATCCTTGCTGCCTCAAGCAGAAATAGGCCCGGTTCTAATCAGCTTGCATGATTGTAGAGTCGCTGAAGAATGAAGGCAGATCTTTTTTTTCAAGGTGTGTCAACAACACTTCTGCTTGCGTCAGTTTGTGGGCATGTGACCTTGGGCAGACAGTTACTCTCACATTCTGTAATGTGTTTTGTCTGGAACAGCTGTGTCTATTTGTGAGGGACTGTGTCAGGAGTAGTAGCGATTTTAGCATGAAAATCTTATTGGGGCAAACAAACAAAAACATGTGGGATGCATGCCAGTAAAGCCAAAACACTAAACAATACATTATTTGCATGATAACGGTGACAAACGGTGCCCACAAACTGTTAAGGCCTACACAAAGCTGTCCCAACAGCAGTCCCAACACATTACCACTGTTACACCTGGCTATCAGCAGAGCCTTGCCTGGCAGCGAAACAGTTCATTCAGCCTCAAAACATAGCTGATATGGCTGACTTGCTTAAACAAATGTGAATTCCACTGACAATTGAGATGTACAAACTATGGCGTAAGGGGACGACAAGCGGATAAGAGGCAATCCGTAATTTCGATTTAAGACATTAATGAGCGAGCGACGACAGACGTAGTCAAAAAATATTTGTTCAGCACTTTTGAAATGTACAGCGACAGAATTCAGAACACGGGCCATTCTTATAGTGTACTCCTTGTACAAGTCAGAACCATAGGATAAATAAAGGAGGCATATAAACAGGCAATGAAAGCTCTTAAAATATTCAATGGTTACATTTCTCTTAAACAGGTTATAGGCTACATGGGGTGGTGCACATGTAGTAGGCAAAATCTAAGAGGTGAAAATAGACAGTTATTAGGTTGAGGCACATTGAACGCTGTTTGGGTCTTTGCGTGTCAAAGATACACGTCATAACACAATTTAATGCGTTAAATAAGCCTTTAATTTGACACCTCAAATAGCACAATTCTATTATGGAATGGTTGTGTGTGTGTGTGCTGCATTTGCATGTGCAAGCCAAGTGCCACCATTACTATCAGTAGCGCTGTCAAAGCTGTACCAAAAAAGTTGGCAAACAAGCACACAGGCCACGAACGATGTTTACAATACCGCGTTGATGAAAATAGACAATTATTAGGGTGATGCACATGGGTTACTAACAGCTTACTACTCAACATACTTAGTATTACTTTCTTAGCTACAGTATACATATCTTGCATGTAATATTGCATATTACATTTATGCAACAGCATACAAGATATTTTTTTTGTGGGCACATTTTGTCATCAAAGTCTGGCATTCTCGAGAGCGAGAGAACTTCATTGAATAGCAGGCTAACGTTAGTGTTTGCTTTGCAATGCTTGCAGTTAGCCACTGATTCCTTCCAAACAACTCATTGTTGAATTTGCGATTTCCAACTTGTGTAATCTTTGTCCAATGGCTGATGAGCACCGATACGTTTTATCAATAATTTATCTTCATATGACAAGGATTAAAAAGGATTTTCCAGTAGATTTGTCGACTTGATTCATGATGACTGCTAGCTTAGACTTTGACACAGTCCATTCAAAGCTACTGTACCTATAAAATGACGTTAAAAGGACGGTATCTGTGGCTAATGACCTTGAGCCTTCTTGCAAGGGCACTTGTAATATAACGCTATGGCAGGACCCAAAGGGATGTCTACCCTTACTAAGGACTTAAACTTGCCGATGACGTAGTGTCCCCATGAGTGACAGAACACTGAGCCAATCACGGCGCTATGCTCCTATTTTCTGCTGGCTCCCCCACCACTATAGTAGGCACTGAGCTAGGCTAAAACGCCTGCATTTTGGAGCTGCCTTACTCAAGGAAGCAACAAAAGAGACCGTGTGTATGCAACTTTATTAACTGAATTATATATATTTTTTACATTGTTTGCAAACTGATATGTGACACATTGATGCAAAACAGCCCCCCCCCCCCAAAAAAAAAAAAGAATCATTAGTATTTATTTTTTGTCAAAACAGTTGGGGCTCTGACCCACCTGCCCTGAATGACAGGTCGCCACTGGTCAGGAGAGTTCATATATGCCTATCAATTCTACAGTATTTTGCTGATATGTGATGTACAGTATGTCTTTCCAAATGGATTCAAACGATTGTACATTACCCCCACCTCCCCGCAGCACGAAAGATTAGTCCATGGAAAACATTTCAGACCTAGGGCCAAGTTATTGTCTCTGCTCTACCAGATACAATTAAATGGTTGATTATTTGAGCACTAAACTGTTTGTATCCCTTGACTATTTGGATTCCCCATAGGGAATTTGTCCTCCGTCTGTCAAAAACAGAAAACATACCAATATTCAAGAATGTACAATTACTTTGTAGCCTTCAGTTTAAAGTGTCAGTCTAGTCTCTTGTCATTTACAGACATCAACAATTCCCCCCCCCCCCCCTAGGAATTGCAAGTCAATACCTCCAGTATTTCAGTTTGAGGAGTTGACCTACACTACCTGCGCACTGAAGAGGATCAGTTCGCTGAAACATTTTTGCTTATCTTGACTGCACTGTGCATTTCCAAATTGGGCCTAATTATAATGAAATGGAAAAAAAATCTAACAAAGTGAACAGGACACGTCGTCTACTAGTCCAGCAGCCCAGACTGCCGGTCAACGTTGGTGTTGAGTGTTACTAATCGAGATCTGCCACAATATCAGCTCGCCCTCCGCACAGTGACGCCATTGTTCTGCATTTGGCGCTGTAGCTTTGCTTGGAACTTAATGTGGTCTATTTAATCTATTAAAGGACACTGTATACCCCCCCAGATCATATTATTAGTCAGTGGTTTTGGAGAATGTACCACACTTCAGAAAATCTAGTTGGGGTTCTAGAATAGACTGATTGCTGGTGAGAATTTGGGTTCCATCCTCACAAAGGAATCTAATTGACTAATCATCTTGTATTCTTTATCATTAGGTGACAGATGTTTTAATTGATGCAAATATAGACACCCTAAACATTCTTTAAATATAAATATTCTACCATTCTCTTAAAAGAACAGTTATTCAATAGCCTTTTATTCAAGATGGAGGACAGTGTGGTGAACTACTAACTAGTCAATATCACGCTTGGTATATTAAAATATAGGCTAGGTTGAGCAATGGGCTTGGGCTGATTTTTTTATTTATTTTATTTATTTATTTTAAATCCAAAAGGGGTCAGGAGAGCACGGGGCTGAGCAGATATAAACTCAGCAAAAAAAGAAACGTCCTCTCACTGTCAACTGCGTTTATTTTCAGCGAACGTAACATTTGTAAATATTTCGATGAACATGACAAGATTCAACAACTGAGATGTAAACTGAACAAGTTCCACAGACATGTGACTAACAGAAATGGAATAATGTGTCCCTGAACAAAGGGGGGGGGGGGGGGGGGGGGGGGGAAATCAAAAGTAACAGAAATCACGCACAGAATGAGCAGTATAGCTGGTGGCATTTTCACGCTGGAGGGTCATGTCAGGATGAGCCTGCAGGAAGGGTACCACATGAGGGAGGAGGATGTCTTCCCTGTAACGCACAGCGTTGAGATTGCCTGCAATGACAACAAGCTCAGTCCGATGATGCTGTGACACACCACCCCAGACCATGACGGACCCTCCACCTCCAAATCGATCCCGCTCCAGAGTACATGCCTCGGTGTAACGCTCATTCCTTCGACGATAAATGCGAATCCGACCATCACCCCTGGTGAGACAAAACCGCGACTCGTCAGTGAAGAGCCCTCAGTCCAGCCTCTCTCAGGCTATTGCGGACAGTCTGAGCACTGGTGTAACTCGGGCAGTTATTGTTGCCATCCTGTACCTGTCCCGCAGGTGTGATGTTCGGATGTACCGATCCTGTGCAGGTGTTACATGTGGTCTGCCACTGCGAGGACGATCAGCTGTCTGTCCTGTCTCCCTGTAGCGCGGTCTTAAGCGTCTCACAGTACGGACATTGCAATTAATTGCCCTGGGCATCTTTCTTTTCATGTTTTTCAGAGTCAGTAGAAAGGACTCTTTAGTTTCCTAAGTTTTCAGAACTGTGACATGAATTACCTACCGTCTGTAAGCTGTTAGGGTCTTAACAACCGTTCCACAGGTGCCTGTTCATTAATTGTTTATGGTTCACTGAACAAGCATGGGAAATGAAGATCTGTGAGGTTATTTGGATTTTTACGAATACTCTTTGAAAGACAGGGTCCTGAAAAAGGGATGTTTCTTTTTTTGCTGAGTTTATAACCTGTCAATTGGTAGTCGTGCTAGCCACACTACCCCTGTAATCCTGTTGAAAGGTGTTCCTTAGCGGTAATAATAGCACCAGTGATTTAGTGCATGGCTGTGGGACAGGGCCTGGCCGACGTGTGGCGGGGTATGGGGGCCACAGCTAAGTTGCTAACTATCTGTGGAGACAAATGAAAAGCCAAACCCTCTCTGGCTGGCTTTCCCTTTTGGGGGGGGGGGGCGTGTGCGAGACGCTGGTTTAGCCTCGCCGTTTAAAATATTTTCTGAGTCATTTGTTTACCCTGGGAACCTGACCCCGAGCGCTGTAGTTCATGTAGACAACCATTTCCCCTCTCTGGCTCTTTCCTTAGCCCACACTGTTCTGCTATCCAGGAAGTGAAGTGCTTTTCTAGATGATGGGTACAGTAGCTGCTGTTTATTCCAACGATGGACACTGGTGGTCAGTCTATGGGCTTCTGACTCTGGTAGAATATACACTGTAGGACAGATGGGGCATTTAGCTGACTTGAAACCAATTCCCCAGGCCCTTTGTCAGGCTGTCTGCATTAGCCTCCATCCACAAGGGTGGCTACTCCAGCCACACATTCCAACTAATTGGGAGTCTTATTCCATTTCACTCCCATCCTATCCCTTTCGGCAACAGTGTGTGAACTGTTCAGTCAAGTACTGCCTGCCCACTGTAACACCATTAGCTTTGAGAAGAAACTGCTTAAAGTTGCTAAAAAGGGGAGAAGTGAGGAGAGGGAGGTTGGCTTAATTGAAGTAAATTATTGAAGAGGCCCATTTCACCACTGTCAGTTAGCAGAAGGAGGTCAGGCTCAAGCTATTTGAGCTCTGACTCGTCTGGATTGAATGTAGCTGTTCCTTGTTCTGCTCTGTCTTTGAGCAGAGTGGAGAGAGGGGTCCATGCCATGGCATCATGACGATCTATTTCAAGCCTTTATTTGATTTTGTGTCATCATGTATTGGAGAGTGCGGGCCTCCTTGCTGAGCATCTGCCAAATCTTATTTTTAGTGAGCTAGTCGGGCAGCAGGTAGCTTAGAGCGTTGGGCCATTTTACCGAAAGGTCGTTAGTTCAAATATCTGAACCGAGAAGGTGACAAATCTGATAGGCCCTAGAGCATGGCACTTAAGGGTCGCCGTTGATGATGGCAAACCCTGGCTGTGACCCCACTCTCCTAGCATCTCTCGGGAGTTGGAATATGCTAAAAAACGTATTTCCAATTCACGCATGTGTATTAATTCATACACGTACATGTGTGAAATAGGAAAAATATTAAGCACCCACCAAATGATTATTATTATTAGTCAGGAGCGAGCTAATACGGTCATTGGTGCAGATGAAGATTTGGCTTCAGAATGGAAGTGCAGATGGAAATGGAATCTATAATGGGTTTCATATCGGATAGGGCACAAATTGCCTTGTCTTTGTGCAGTCAATATGTCTGCAAAACATTTTAGCATTACATCTCTAACGATACCCTGCTAGCCAGTTGACCGGCTCTTGTCTTGAGAAGATCACCTGGTCACCTGAGATGGGCTGCTTCCCTCGTTGAGTCACTGACCTGACTTTTAGGCAAGCCCAAGGCACCAAGGCAAAGCCATGGCTTTCTGAGCCAGCATGGTCCTCGTGTTAATCCTATCAGATCAGTGGGATTAAAGGCTGTCGGCACCAAAGAAGGTTCTGCGGCTATGCAAATCCTTCAACTGTGTTTGCCTGGGAAAGGATTATACAGTGTACATTGTTCTGTTACTATGTACATGTAGGCCTATGCTATATACAAGACAAGTTAGTATTTTCTTATTTTTGTCAGTAGATAAGGAGGATTTATTTAGATTATATAGTTTGGGTGTATTGCAGCATAAACCCTGCACTAAAACTATCTTGGTTGCATGAGAAGACAGTGGGCTTAGATACACCTGTTTGACTTTATCCTTTAAACAAATCTTTTGATACTTGTGGTGATCTGATTTAGAAACATTTGACTTGTTAGCTTAGGTAGGGCTGGGACAATCAATTACTGTGTAACCAACAGTTATGGATGAAGACATTCATAGAAATCAAATGTTTTTTTGAGGGGGGGTGGGCGAACAGCTTACTGAGAACAGGATGGACGGGCATCTGTTGGTTTTGAGTCTGTTTCTGCCGTAACATGGACTCAATGTGATAAAACATTGTTGCTCCTTGCTGAAACAAGCAAATGAGTCTTCGGTTACCTAGGAAATGCCCCCCACAATGCAGCAGCACACATCGAAATAGAATGTTCATTCAAATTGTTAACTGATGTGGCTCATGCAATATATCTTTTTTCACACCACACATTTTAGCACATATTTTACTTGCTTTGCTCGTATGGTTACACTAGCAAGGGCCGCCAGTCCACCCATTATGCCATTATTGACTTGAATGGGGATGCCCATTCTATTATTTATATTTCTATGGCAGCACATGCAAAAGAGAAAATGTGGGTTTACGGTGACCGCGGTCATTTGGCTGGCAAATTCCATGACCGTCACAGCCCAAAGTTTAGGCTGGCTCAAGTCAGGCTATAACGCCTTACGTCGCTTAGCTCACAGACGATGTCACTAGGAAGTCAAGGGCAATACATGTGCCATACACTAGAGTAATTACAGTTAACCCACATAAGAATGTAACCATCTATATAGAAAGACCATGCCGTTGTGTGAATGACCCAGCCATTTCTGTGGACCCAGTTGTCGTTCTTCAGCCTACTTGTTATATTTTTTTTGCAAAGAGTAAGGTGTTAAGTAAGTGCACTTTACTATGACACTGTAACTACAATGTTGTTACCCTGTAAAAATGCTACTGTAATGTACCGTTACCAGAAAATGCAGCTAGATATTTACCTCGCGGCTAAACCCTGTGAAAACACGAGGGAGATACTGCTGCCCGACGACACGTCGTTAAATGGAAACATTTTGATTAATCCCCGCCTTATCTGTTCGCTGACTAGACTGAAGAGAAGGCCATTGCACAAGCAGCTTTCCCCTTCTATTTGGATGTATCAATTGCAGATATACCTGATTCAAGTGGAGAAATTTGAAGAACACAAGGCTTTAAGAGCTCTTTGATGGCCAAGGTTATCATTTTCTGTCGGCCATTGACTGATTCAACACAATTGAATCTCCTTGATGTTGAGGGGAAAATGGCATCCAAAAAAGCAGTAATTTTTGCCTCCTGATAGGCTCAACTCATCTATGATTGACTGCTCATGGAAAATGTTGCCTCATCATGACATCACCACTTTCAACACTACCATTTGTCACATGCCTCGTAAACAACCGGTGTAGACTAACAGTGAAATGCTTACGGGCCCTTCCCAACAATGCAGAGACAAAAGAGAAATTCATAGAAAAAGTATAACAGAAGGAATAAATACACAATGATTAACGATAACTTGGCTATATACACATGGAACCAGTATGGAGTCGATGTGCAGGGGAATGAGGTAATTGAGGTAGATATGTACATATCAATACATATCAATATCGATTGCGCTACCAGGGCTGGCAAAACCCTAGATCATTGCTATTCTAACTTCCACGACGCATATAAGGCCCTCCCCCGCCCTCCTTTCGGAAAAGTTGACCACGACTCCATTTTGTTGCTTCCAGCCTATAGACAGAAACTAAAACAGGAAGCTCCTTCGCTCAGGTCTGTTCAACGCTGGTCCGACCAATCGGATTCCACGCTTCAAGATTGCTTCGATGACGTGGACTGGGATATGTTCCGCATTGCAGCGAACAACAACATTGACGAATACACTGAGTCGGTGAGCGGGTTCATTAGAAAGTGCATCGGCGATGTCGTACCCACAGCGTCTATTTAAACATTCCCAAACCAGAAACCGTGGATTGATGGCAGCATTCGCGCAAAACTGAAAGCGCGAACCACTGCTTTTAATCAGGGCAAGGTGAACGGAAACATGACCGAATACAAACAGTGTAGCTATTCCCTCTGCAAGGCAATCAAACAAGCTAAGCGTCAGTATAGAGACAAAGTAGAGCCGCAATTCAACGGCTCAGATACGAGAGGTATGTGGCAGGGTCTACAGTCAATCACGGACTATAAAAGGAAAACCAGCCCAGTCGCGGACCAGGTTGTCTTGCTCCCAGACAGACTAAACAACTTCTTTGCTTGCTTTGAGGACAATACAGTGCCACTGACATGGCCCGCTACCAAAACCTGCGGGCTCTCCTTCACTGCAGCCGACGTGAGCAAAACATTTAAACGTGCCAACCCTCGCAAGGCTGCAGGCCCAGACGGCATCCCCAGCCGTGTTCTCAGAGCATGCGCAGACCAGCTGGCTGGTGTGTTTACGGACATATTCAATCAATCCTTATCCCAGTCTGCTGTCCCCACATGCTTCAAGAGGGCCACCATTGTTCCTGTTCCCATGAAAGCAAAGGTAACTGAGCTAAATGACTACCGCCCCGTAGCACTAACTTACGTCATCATGAAGTGCTTTGAGAGACGAGTCAAGGACCATATCACCTCCCCCCTACCTGACACCCTAGACCCACTCCAATTTGCTTACCGACCCAATAGGTCCACAGACGACGCAATCACACTGCACACTGCCCTAACCCATCTGGACAAGAGGAATACCTATGTGAGAATGCTGTTCATCGACTACAGCTCAGCATTTAACTCCATAGTACCCTCCAAACTCGTCATCAAGCTCGAGACCCTGGGTCTCGACCCCGCCCTGTGCAATTGGGTCCTGGCCTTTTAGATGGTCCGCCCCCAGGTGGTGAGGGTAGGTAACATCTCCACCCCGCCGATCCTCAACACTGGGTCCCCACAAGGGTGCGTTCTCAGCCCTTCTGTACTCCCTGTTCACCCATGACTGCGTGGCCATGCACGCCTCAACTCAATCATCAAGTTTGCGGACGACACTACAGTGGTAGGCTTGATTACCAACAACGATAAGACGGCCTACAGCGAGGAGGTGAGGGCACCCGGAGTGTGGTGTCAGGAAAATATCCTCACACTCAACGTCAACAAAACAAAGGAGATGATCGGACTTCAGGAAACAGCAGAGGGAGCACCCCCCTATCCACATCGGTGGGACAGTAGAACGTTTTAAGTTCCTCGGCATACACATCACGGACAAACTGAAATGGTCCAACCACACAGACAGCGTGGTGAAGGCGCAGCAGCGCCTCTTCAACCTCAGGAGGCTGAAGAAATTCGGCTTGTCACCAAAAACACTCACGAACTTTTACAGATGCACAATCGAGAGCATCCTGTCGGGCTGTATCACCGCCTGGTACGGCAACTGCTCCGCCCACAACCGTAGGGCTCTCCAGAGGGTAGTGAGGTCTGCACAACGCATCACCGGGGGCAAACTACCTGCCCTCCAGGATAACTACACCACCCAATGCCACAGGAAGGCCAAAAAGATCATCAAGGACAACAACCACCTTTGACACCCAAGCCACTGCCTGTTCACCCCGCTATCATCCAGAAGGCGAGGTCAGTACAGGTGCATCAAAGCAGGGACCGAGAGACTGAAAAACAGCTTCTATCTCAAGGCCATCAGACTGTTAAACAGCCATCACTAACATTGAGTGGCTGCTGCCAAAATACTGACTCAATTCCAGCCACGTTAATAATGGAAAAATTGATGTAATAAATGTATCACTAGCCACTTTAAACAATGACACTTTTATATGTTTACATACCCTACATTACTCATCTCATATGTATATACTGTACTCTACACCAGCTACTGCATCTTGACATATTGATGTAATGTATCACTAGCCACTTTAAACAATGCCACTTTTATATGTTTACATACCCTACATTACTCATCTCATATGTATATACGGTACTCTATACCATCCACTGCATCTTGCCTATGCCGTTCTATACCATCACTCATTCATATATATTTTTTTATGTACATATTCTTATTCATTCCTTTACACTTGTGTGTGTATAAGGTAGTAGTTGTGGAATTGTTAGGTTAGATTACTCGTTGGATATTACTGCATTGTCGGAACTAGAAACACAAGCATTTCGCTACACTCGCATTAACATCTGCTAACCATGTGTATGTGACAAATAAATTTTGATTTGATTTTGATATAGGTAGGGATAAAGTCACTAGGCAACAGGAAAGATAAAGAGTTGGTACAAAAAGGGTCAATGTAGAGTCTGGGTAGCTATTGGTTAACTGTTAAGCAGTCTTATGGCTTGGGGGTACAAGCTGGAGCTGTATAGTAGATATCGTCCAGGATTGGCCATCTTATCACAGCAACATGTCAGCTAGCCTGTGGAAAATGTAATTCTCAATGGCTTTTTTGCTTAATCATCTTAACCTTGGTGGGGTTTCTTCTTCAAAATAAAGATTTGAACCAGGCCTTGATGGAGTGGCTTTCTATCTTCTATCACACGCCTGCAAACTTGTGTTGAAAATGGCAACCGGTAGTCATTTATAGCACAAAGATATGATAAATGGGACATATTCTGTGTTCACCAAATTGATTCTCCCGACATGGGACAAATTACAATGAGATGACTGATTAGCCGGAAAAGGTTCTTTATTTAGGAATTGGTGACCTTAATGTATGACTATGAAGAGCAGCGTCGGGGCGATCATCGTGTGTGTGTTCATGAGGTAATGAAAGTGAAAGAAAGAGCTCTGGTTCTGAAGTTTACTCTCTTCCCCATCTTTTCTGTCACCTAAACTGGAATGAAAAGGCCTCTGCCAGTTCAGTCTAATAATAGATAAGAGGCCTATCACATCAATCTGAGGTAATCTGTCTCTTCCAACTCCTCTGGAAGGGTGAAGTCCTCAGAGGCCACCTCTGAATCACATAAACACTCTCTCTCAGTGAGGAATTGAGCAAATCCTAGCAGAATGTGAAGGGAACTGGGGGTGTTTCTAAAGAACCACAACCCAAAACCGAAAGCGGAGCCATTTATGAGCAACAACACATGAATAGATGCTAGTAGGCAGGCTAAATCCAAACTGTTTGAACTCTCAGTACTTTTTCTTAGTTTCTCTAAAATGGAAGAAGTAAATGCTGAGGAAAGTGAGTAAGCCAACTGTGAGAGGGAAACCACTATTTTATGACTCCCCATTTTAAAGTCCTAATAATATTTTTCATTTCGAACATAACTTATAAAGTCCCCCTCTCCACCTAGTGTCAGAGCAGCATCCCCATACCTCATGAGACTCCACATGGATCTAGTGGCCTTATCACGTTGGGTGGATACTATTTTGATCCATCACACTGATATGATGGTCTCATCATTTCCCCGTCGTAGTTCTAGTAATGTGATGGTCATACCATACGACTCGATGTGAATGAGAAGGGTTCAGAGAGGCAAGGAGAAAATGCCTGTGGTGACGTATTGCCCTTGCAGTGTTTGAGAACTCAAAATGATATGCTGCGGAGAGGGAGAGCAGAGCCAGGGACCGTTGCTGCAGTGTTATGGCAGGTTGTGAGAAGGTTACACATTTTGGTTTGTAATGGTTCTATATTCTCCATTTTGTGTGTGTGTGTCCTCTACGGCCTCGGTCCCCACCGCTGGACGGTTGAGCAAACGTAGGCTAATGTGATTAGCATGGTTGTAAGTAACAAAACAAATTCCCAGGACATAGACATCTGTCCAATTTACAGTAACTATTACAGTGAAATACCATGCTATTGTTTGAGTGCACAATTATTAACTTAAATGTATTAATCAACCAATTAGGCACATTTGGGAAGTCTTGATGCAACATTTTGAACAGATATGCAATGGTTCATTGGATCAGTGTCAAACTTTGCACGTACACTGATGCCATCTAGTGGCCAAAATCTAAATTGCACCTGGGCTGGACTAATACTTTATGGCCTTTCTCTTGCATTTTAAAAATGCATGCTTTTTTTCTTTATTATCTTTTACCAGATCTGTGTTATATTCTCCTACATTCATTTGAAATGGTATCAAGAATATTCATATCCTTGCTTCAGGTCCTGAACTATAGGCAGTTAGATTTGGCTATGTCATTTTAGGTGAAAATTGGGGGGGAAATGGTCAGATCCTTATTTACCTTTATTTAACTAGGCAAGTCAGTTAAGAACACATTTTTATTTACAATGACGGCCTACCCCGGTTAAACCCGGACGACACTGGGCCAATTGTGGGCTGGCCAATGGGACTCCCGATTTACAGCTGGATGTGACACAGCATGGATTCGAACCAGAAACTGTAGTGATGCCTCTTGCACCTGAGATGCAGTGCCTTAAACCGCTGCGTCACTCGGGAGCCCATATTCTCCATTTGGTTTGTAATGGTTCTGTATTCTCCATTTGGTTTGTAATGGTTCTGTATTCTCCATTTGGTTTGTAATGGTTCTGTATTCTCCATTTGGTTTGTAATGGTTCTGTATTCTCCATTTGGTTTGTAATGGTTCTGTATTCTCCATTTGGTTTGTAATGGTTCTGTATTCTCCATTTGGTGTGTAATGGTTCTATATTTGCACATTTGTTTCAAAGTGTGCCCCTTGGCCGTATTCACCCTATTTGCATGTGGCCCCTCCCCCAACTTCACAAACTGTGTGAATGAGTCAGTGCAGTGGATTCTACTTCACCAGGGTCTAAAACTACAGGAGAGGGCTGGTTGCCTGTTCCCTTGTCTCATCCTTTTCGGACACATCTCCTAATGCGTCACATTTAGAGCTGAGCGAGAAGACCTTTTAGCTCAGCGTGCTGCTGCTACCGCCGCTTATGCCGCCCACGACTTAGCCGACCACTCCTCACAGAGCACAGCGATCAACAAAACCCCTGTCTGTTGGAGACCTATGGTGAGTTCTGTCAGAAGGTGATCCCATTTAAATCCGGTGGCACACAAATAGGTGTCATTTTGCATGTTGAGATCCACTCCTCTGAGTGTGCATCCTTCTTTGGGACCCCCCCGGGCTAGTAAAACATGTGGGTTCTGACAGCATGTAAATCATACATATGGGGAAGTGAAATCCATCCATCTAACTCCTACAGAATGTTAGACGTTTTGATTTTGCCAATTTGCATGAGTTTAACCAATCTGTCCTTGGATGCATTGGTCATACTGTGCATAGGACTGGGGTTATAGCATTTTACAATGACCTTGACTCTGAAGCAATTTTGGATCTGTTCTATGCCTCACTCATGCCTTGTGCAATGGCTGACTTGAGATTTAGGTCTGTCTCACCACGCTACATATTCAATTCCAGCTTACTGTCAAGACCGTTGATAGACAAGAGGCGATGGTGAAGGAAAAATCCAAAGCCAGGAGAGAAATCTGAGGAAGCGAATGTCTGACAAGTAGGCGAGAGATCCCTACTCCGGGACGCATAAAAATGTGACACGTGTGGGAGATGAGTCTAGAGAGAAAAGATTGATGCGTATTCCTCACCAAAGATATTCATCTCCATGTGGGACACTATTTATACCACTGTTGTTGCGCTTTACAAGGGGGATCTGAGGGCATGTGGGGATTGCTAGAGGGCGATTTACACACTACCAAGCATGATATATTTACTGGTGCACGAGAGTGAGAACCTCATGGCAGATAAGTACATGGGAGGTTCCGTAAATATTGCCCACTGCTGTTATCTGATATTGGAGTGTTTTGGAAATGCATACACCTGGGTCAGGGTGGAAACTTGGCTTGACACCCATTGCGATTTACCCTCAATGCAGTGCTCTGGATAGTAGCATTTCT
Source organism: Salvelinus namaycush (assembly GCF_016432855.1). NCBI lineage: Eukaryota > Metazoa > Chordata > Actinopteri > Salmoniformes > Salmonidae > Salvelinus > Salvelinus namaycush. Next base: position 25,320,524 of record NC_052339.1, read on the forward strand.
TGTGTATGCCCTGGAACGGAGAATGCATTCGCTCATCTGCAGACCCCATTTGTGATTCAGTCGGCATGAAGCCAGGAATCGTGCAGCATTTATCCTATTTTCCTCCCTCTCTCCCTGGGATATTTGCAGTCATTCTTGGACACAGCCTAGTCTCCCGACAGCTATTCTATTGTACCACTCGCAAATGTGCCCATCGGAGCAGAAAAAAGTCTAAACATTAAGCTAGAAGAAATCAGGGAAAGAAAAGTAGGAAGATGTGGAGGTGAAATAAGAGGAAGTGGAGAGTTAAAGGTGGGGGTAGAAGTGGTATGGGGAGGGCTAGAAGAGGGGGGTAGAAGATGGAGGGGAGGGATGGGGGAGGGTTAGAAGAGGGGGGGGTTAGAAGATGGATTCGGTGGGGGGAGGGGTAGAAGGGAGGGATGGGGGAGGGGTAGAAGGGGGTGGAGGAGGGAGGGATGGTGGGTTAGAAGATGGATGGGGGAGTTTTAGAAGGAGGGGGGAGGGTTAGGAGGGGGGTGGAGGGAGGGAGGGAGGGAGGGAGGGGTAAAAGAGGGGGAGGGATGGGGGAGGGTTAGAAGGGGGGTGGATGGATGGGGTTAGAAGATGGATGGGGGAGGGTTAGAAGAAGGGGGTGGAGGGATGGGAGGGAGGGTTAGAAGGGGGGTGGAGGGAGGGGTAGAAGAGCGGGGGTGGAGGGATGGGAGGGGTAGAAGAAGTGTTGGGAAGGGGTAGAATGGGGAGGGATGGGAGAGGGTTAGAAGAAGGGGGGTGGAGGGATGGGAGGGAGGGTTAGAAGGGGGGTGGAGGTAGGGGTAGAAGGGGGGTAGAAGAAGGGGGGTGGAGGGGTAGAAGAAGGGGGGTGGAGGGAGGGTTAGAAGGGGGGTGGAGGGAGGGTTAGAAGGGGGGTGGAGGGAGGTTAGAAGAAGCGGGGGTGGAGGGATGGGAGGGTGGGGTAGAAGAAGGGGGGTGGAGGGAGGGGTAGAAGGGGGGGTGGAGGGAGGGGTAGAAGGGGGGGAGAGAAGGGGAGATGGGGGAGGGTTAGAAGAGTGGGGAGGGGTAGAAGAGGGGTAGAAGAATGGGGGTGGAGGGAGGGGTAGAAGAGGTGTGGGGGAGGGTTAGAAGAAGGGATAGAAGGGGGGAGGGTTAGAAGGGGGGTGGAGGGAGGGTTAGAAGAAGCGGGGGTGGAGGGAGGGGTAGAAGGGGGGGAGAGAAGGGGGGATGGGGGAGGGTTAGGAGAGGGGTAGAAGAGGTGTGGGGGAGGGTTAGAAGAAGGGATAGAAGGGGGAGGGGAGGGATAGAAGGGGAAGGGGTAGAAGAGGCTTGGGGAGGGGGGAGGGTTAGAAGGGCAGTAGAGCAGGGAGGGATGGATGGATGGGGGTTAGGGATTGGGGGGGAGGGGTAAAGGACGGAAGGTAGAATGTACAATACTGTAGCCTCCATGTTGACCTCAAACTGTTGCCAAAGAGTAATTGAGGACAAAAGGGAGTGATGGTTTATCTCCTCCCCTTCATCAGGGTACACAAAGGCTTCACTCCGGAAAATAACTTGGCATCGTTCGGAAGATGCCAATACCCCAGGTTGGCGAGGGGCGCTCATTCACTCTGTCTGCCGGGGCGGTAATGTCGTGGTCAGTATGATTCCAGGAAATCATATCTTCGATCCAGGCGGTCTCCCCCCTCGCTCCACTTTTCTAGCTCGCCGTAAATGAGCTGTCCATCAGAAGCCAGATGTGTTTTCCCCTACCCTAGAAACCCATGTCAACTCTGGCATAAATCATTTGATTGAAACCTGCAGAAATCTGACACAAGTTACCGCTCGTCTTTTAAGTTTCTGTAAAGGATTATGACGCGCTTGCTACGAGTCCGGAGCCCCCAGCGAGATCTGACAATTCTGAATGCAGGATGGCTACTCTCTCATTTCCATCTTGGTATTCACGTAGGTCTACTTCTGTAGGAGTGGCAGTATTACTATTGAGTTTCATTGGTGCCTGTTACAGACCAAACAGGAGGGAATAGAAATGGAACAGACCGTTTCATTGGTGATGTACAACCCCAAGGTAGCAATTAACATCAGGAGATTTCAAATCAACGGGGTGGCAGGTAGCCTAGCAGTTAAGAGCATTGGACCAGTAACCAAAAGGTCGCTGGTTCGAATCCCAGAGCTGACTAGGTGAAAAATCTGCCTGTGCCCTTGAGCAAGGCACTTACCCCTAATTGCGCCTGTAAGTTGCTCTGTGCAAGAGCCTGCTAAATGACTAAAATGTTATGTCATGTTTAAGAACCTGAAAGATGACATGAGGGTTTCAGGTGATTTATTTATTTATTTATTTATTATTATTATTATTATTTTGTCCGGTTGGTGCCATCTGCCAAATACTGCAGAAATCCCTGATTTTGCTTTGAATTAATTTGAACAGGAAACTGTGGCGCTGGTCCAGCATCTCTCCAGAGTTCCAATGTGAGTCAGTGGTTTTATTAATTCAACTTTTAAATAGACTACCATATGTTGGACTCCTCTCACTTGCCACCGTACTCGTCTGAGATTACATTTCTTGTATTAAATAAAAAAATGTGTAGTAGGGGTCGTAGAAAAAGACATGATTTGGAGTTTGCCCATACTCGATTCCTTGCGTCTGGTCCCATTGTTTTGTGTCACTTGTATCTGCTCGGGCCTGGAATATTTTACAGCCAATGGGACTGTCTCCCATGCACTCGACTAGTGGTTTCAGTCTGCTCCTCCCACTGTGGGGTAGTTATTAGCCCTATGGAGCCCTGATGGAATTCTTTAAGCTGCCATCTTGGGAGGCCTTCTAAAATAGATTTTTTTTGAGAACACAGAACTGAGAGCCATAAACCACTATGTTAGTGTGCTACTGAGCTACTAACAGAGCTGGATCCTTGAAAGACCCAAAACATGGGGGATGACAGGGTTGTGGACTGGATTTAAAGAAAGAGTTCTTGTAGAAGGCGCGTGTGTGTGCTACACTTTCTCTTTTCCAAGGTAACACCTTTTGAATAGCCCCTCAGAGGTCAATGTTTCAAGTTGGAGTTAAAGCACCCCTGTTTTAGTTGAATTCAGTGTTGTGCAGGGTGATATTGAGTGCATGAGAGTGTTAGGTTGGGGAGAAAGCACCCCTGTTTTAGTTGAATTCAGTATTGTGCAGGGTGATATTGAGTGCGTGAGAGTGTTAGGTTGGGGAGAAAGCACCCCTGTTTTAGTTGAATTCAGTGTTGTGCAGGGTGATATTGAGTGCGTCAGAGTGTTAGGTCGGGGAGAAAGCTGGAAGGAGAGGCATTTTGTTTCTCCAAACAGCTTAGATGGGTCAGTGCGAGATGCGGGGCGCCAGTCTGTTGGATGCCATGTGAACGGGCCCAGGTGGATGACAACCGTGCTAATTGAATTGTGGGAAAATGCAAATGCCAAACTGTTGCGCTTTGCATGCCGAGGGACATATTGGGTTCGCTTTTTAACAGTGATGCACCGCCATGGTTTCCCATAGAATGAATGAATCATTCTCTCTCCGACCTGGCAGACAACAGCAGCTGCATGCAGACTAGCTAGGTGGGTGCTGTCGGTGAGAAGTCGATTTCGGGCATTTAATTCTCTCCCGTAGACATTGTCTTGAATGCACAGCTATTGGGCCTGACGCTTCAGTTTTGGTCTTTGAATTCTAATATACCCTGTTTCCCTAAGGGTATTTTTATATTCAAATTCATGTGGCCAATGTTAGCTCTGTATTGGCTGGAATTGTAATGGAGTTGAACCCAACCTCACCTTTCTGGATTGCAATTGGTGCTTCAATCTGTAAAACAATGAAAAAAACAGTTGAAGCAGGGAAACTGACAATTTGTGACCACTGGTAACCACTTGTGCTCTTCGTCCTAGTGTTGTGCATTGCTTACCCATATTCACTTACAAGCTTTTGTACGCTATGTACTGCATAATTATTGAGGCATAGTTCAGCAACACGTGTTCTCTGTGGAATTGTGACAGCAATAAATAGCGGATGATATCTGCAGGTCACACAACATGACCCTGAGGTAAGGGGAACGATGCATCTTCTTTGCTCTCATTGTCCTTCCACCACCCCATCCCCCTCCTTTATTTTCTCACTCACTCACATTTTCCCTCCATCGCAGCCGGATATGAATTCTACTTAGGTGGAGACAAGAACCCCATCTCAACACTTTCCATTTTACAGAGTAAGAGTAGTGCACAGGAAGTTCATAGGGAGGTACAGAACACTGACAATACAGAACACCCCTCCCGTCCGTCAGTCTCTCTCCTGGAACCATCCGCTCTCAGTGCATGCACAGAGCAGATTCTGAAAGGGAAAATGAATGGAATGCCCCGGGGGGGGAGGGGGGGGGTGAAATGTCTCTCATGGAAGGACTATGCCTTATTCCCCAGCTTCGTGTCTACTTTTTCTAATTAACAGAGGGGTGGGGTAAAATGGTTGCAGGGTATGTTTTTTTTTCTTCTTTTAAATGAATTATTTATGGCACCGCAGGCGCGTGCTCGGTGTGGATAAGCACCAGACAAAGCCATGTGCCGGTAGTTGAATGCGGGCAGAGGGGGAAAACAAGTGGGATATTTATTTTACCAGCCCAGCTCTCATCTGTGGGATGCATCTCTTCCACAGTGTGAATCTCAGCACACCTGAAGCTTTCGTTACCCCGCTTAAATGTTTCATGTCAGAAGAATACTGCTGATCATTCGTTTCAAACTGAATGACCATAGTGGTTTTACAGTTGCTGGGCAACAGATTGTCATTCCAGGCTATAGCGACATTAGCTCAAATCTAAACTTCAGATACGTTATGCAGAAGTGCACCTTAATGATTATAGTTAGCCTAGTTATATCTTGAGTCAGGATTTGCGCCATTGGTTTCAACTTGTTGATACAGCAGAAATGTCAGTTGAAACCCTGCTAACCTGGTTTCTGAAATTGTTCGGTCCGTAACCCACCCAAAGCTGTTCAGATAATCACTTCAAAACAAAATAAACAAAGCCTTCAGGCAGCCATGTTTGTCCATAAACTAGAACCTGGGAAGAATTAGTCACGGTCCAGCAGTTGGTCATCCTGACCTGCATTTTGTCAAACACCACCATGCTGTATGCCTGCATACCAAAACAACATACAGATTCCAGTAGGGCTCTCTAGCTATCTCCAACATGTTGTCTCTCCACCACTCCATCCCCTGCTTACTCAATCACTCTTGCCCTCTCTCGCCCCTTGTGGTATGATCCAGGCCGTACACTTCAAAGGCCCATCACACTCATCCCAAAGCTCTTCTCTGTCCTGGCACCCCAATGGTGGAACAAGCTTCCCCCTAAAGTCAGGACAACGGAGTCCCCGCCCATCTTTTGAGTATCTTAAGCTAAATGCACTAATTGTAAGTCGCTCTGGATAAGAGCGTCTGCTAAATAACAAAAATGTAAATCCATCATTCAGCCAGACTGTCCACAACATGAAAAGAAGGAGCGCAGGAAGGAAACAGGATATGGACAGGATTAAGAGAGAGGGAGAGGGGTCCCTCTCTTCATGATTTACTGGGCGTCAAGTTATTCTGAGGTCACTGCAGGGAATGTAGTAGTGGGTATTAGAGACCCCGCTGCTCCTTCAGACTGTGTACACAGCTCCATCTCTTCCTACCACATGATCTTCTTCAGACTGTGTACACAGCTCCATCTCTTCCTACCACATGATCTTCTTCAGACTGTGTACACAGCTCCATCTCTTCCTACCACATGATCTTCTTCAGACTGTGTACACAGCTCCATCTCTTCCTACCACATGATCTTCTTCAGACTGTGCACACAGCTCCATCTCTCTTCCTACCACATGATCTTCTTCAGACTGTGCACACAGCTCCATCTCTCTTCCTACCACATGATCTTCTTCAGACTGTGTACACAGCTCCATCTCTTCCTACCACATGATCTTCTTCAGACTGTGCACACAGCTCCATCTCTCTTCCTACCACATGATCTTCTTCAGACTGTGTACACAGCTCCATCTCTCTTCCTACCACATGATCTTGCCTAGCGCACTAAAAAAATCCCCTTCCCCCCTCGTTTGGTTTTGGATAATTGTTTACTCCTCCACAGTTTGGTCCTCCATCCTCTGCTTGTGAACTTGAAGGCTCAGATAAAGTAGTTTGTGTGGCAGTGTAGCATATCCCTCTCTTAGTGCGAAAGTTTTTTTCCCCCCACACAAAATGTCACAAAGGTCTCTTAGCAGTTTAACACTAGCTTGTTTGTATATTACAATATTGACCAAATGCGCTTGCATTTGTTTGCATGTCTGTGTGTGCTCGGGGTAAACAGACACACTTTTACATTAGACTTTTATGGTCAGTGTTACGTTCCCCAAAAAGAAAACCAAAAATTGTTGCTCAAACATAAAGGGAAACTAACAGTCATAGAAAACAACCCAAAGGAAACCGGTGGGGTTTAAGGAGGGGTTCTGAAAGACACTCATGGGGGTGTCCACTGAAAGTTGACTAGCAACAACAACCGGGACCTAAAAGACATCCACCACGAGCGCCTACAAGATTTTCCCAAGAACAGGCAAACAAAATTGAAGCCCACACCAAACTGGAATAATACATTATGGCCTTTCTCTTGCATTTCAAAGATGGTACAAAAACATATATTTTACCAGATTTGTGTTATATTCTCCTACATTCCTTTCACATTTCCACAAACTTCAGTGTTTCTTTTCAAATGGTATCAAGAATATGCATATCCTTGCTTCAGGGCCTGAGCTACCCAAATCGAACTGCCTGTATGTCATTTTAGGCTAAAATTTTAAAGGAGTGTATCCTTAAGTGGTTTTAACCCTCCATATCTCTCAAGACCTGGAGCACTGGGCCAGCCACTCTTAAATATCACTTGGGCCCTCACGTGTGAAACACCTTCCGACTAACGAGATGGACAAATTAGCACAGGTGTAACACATACTGACCAACGAGGTGACACCAATCGGTGCACCCCACGTGCTAACGTCCAACCTTGAAATATAAAAAAAAAACAAAGCCTGTAGCAGTCAGGGACCCGACAACCCCATGGCTATTAAATACAGGAAACGACCACTGCTTCATTAACCACTGCTTCATTGTGTACTCTGTGTACTGTTAGTTGAATTTGAAAATTGTGTGTGTGCGTTCGTGTTTGTGTGTGTGCCCGCAGGCTTAAGGAGATTGAGGGTAGTTGCGACACTTCCACTTATCAAAAAGGTGGCAGCTGTACCTCATAATTTATTGGGGTCATGATTTAGGTATTCAATGAAAGCTGTTAACCCCCTCGCCAATGGGTGGTTAATGTAAGACCCTGGACGCCAACAGAAAAGGCCCAGAGTCTTCAACATGTTGCCATGGGTCCAATAAAACAACACACTGCAGCTGGGGCCTTTAAATCAAATTCAGGGCTAAAGAGGACATTTTGAGTCTTATGGACACTGTATTCTGGCCTAATATGGACACTGTATTCTGGCCTAATATGGACACCTTAGAAAGAGGACCTGCTATCTCTTGCTTTTAGTGTTTACGTTCAGACATGGAGTGTCGACTCTGGAGATTCGCTCCCAAGAATATTCCTTGCACCTATGAGACATTTGAATCTCTCCTATGCACAGATTATGTAGTCTCCATTGGCTGGATAGCTTGCCTGGAGTCTTACGAGAAGACAAAGCCATGTTAATCACAGTATGGCTACTGTATGCTATTTACAAGCTCATGGATCACCTAGAGATTGCACCTTACCGCTGTTGTGTTAATGTATATGTATTTCCTAGAATACGAACGGCTCATTCCGCTGTGCTATTTCCAACAAAGCCTTGGGGGACAGTGTATTGATTGCTAATGGTCTGCTCTACTGTGTAAAGACACATCTGGTGTATTGAAGCTTGGACCACTTTAAAGCCTCAACAGGACCTGGCTAGGGCTGCTGTGAGCAGCAATCAATTACGAAGTGTTTTTAGGCCTCTCGTGAACACGACAGAGGGCTATTAGAAATCAATATTTTGTTTTTGTTTTCTCTGGATGGGGCCTGTTTTTTGTTTTGTTTTTTTGTCTCCCTTTTTATAGCTGAGGTATAGTTAATTTTTATTTAAACAGGGAGTCACATTGAGATTAAACATCTATTTTACAAGAGCCCTATCTATATACATTACAATAAAAACAGCATAATAAAACATACACCTGTATAAAACAATATAATTCAGCACACAATAACAAAATAAACATATTTAATAAAAGCAGTCACATTCAACTACATAGAGGTCCTCAATCAATAATGTAAAGTGCCTGAGTGGCACCAGCACATATAACTGCAGTGAACTGTGCAGATTGTTCCACAAATTAGGGGCAAAAAAACTAAATGCAGATTTTTCCCAAATCTGTGGAGACCGAAGGGATCTCTAGTGTTATCCATTACTGAGAACGGGCTATGATTCTTAACTTAATACATAACGTTGCATATGAAGGGAGTTTATGTAAGATTGCTTTGTAACTAAATAAAAGAATGCAGCTCTCTTATAGACAGAGGTCCATCCCACATTTTTATACAGACCGCAATGATGAGTCCTAAAATTGTTCCCTGTGATAATGGTAGACTGTGTCCAACACTTTCAGAACAGAAGTTGCCGCATGTAAACAATATCACCAAAATCCAATACAGGGTGAAGCCTTGTTTGAACAATCTTTCTCCTATTTTCAATACTGAGGCATGATTTATTCTTAGCTTCTTCGTCAGATTAATATATGCGTTACAAAGGACACCTTGTCATCAATCCAGACACCCAGCTACTTATATTGAGAAACAAGCTCCATTTGTTGCGCAAATATGCAAACATTACATGACCTAGAGAACAGCATGAGCTTGGTTTTACTTGTATTTAACACTAATTTAAGCTCTGTGAGTGATTTCTGAATTGAATTGAAGGCATGCTGAAGGGCATGCTGCACCGAGGTGGCACAGGAATACAAAACTGTCTGCAAAGAGATGAATGTTACAAGTATTAACAGTGTTCCCTATGTCATTAATATACAAGGTGAACAATGGACCCAAAATCCAACCCTGAGGAACACTCTTTTGAATCTCAAGAAATTTAGAATTAACCCCATCTGTCAAGATGGCCTGAGTTCTGTCGCTAAGATAATTCTAAAACCATAAACAGGCTGTATATCCCAGGCCTATTCTTGATAACTTCTTCAGCAAACCAGAATGATCAACAGTGTCGAATGCCTTTGACGGGTCAATGAACAAGGCAGCACAGCTCTTTTAGCATCCGAGGCATTGACAAGATCATTAACAACTAGCGTTGTTGCTGTGGTAGTACTATTCCCAGGCCTAAACCCTGATTGGTTTAAATTAAGAATACAATTATCAGATAAAAAGGAACGAAGTTGTACATTAACCAAGGATTCAAGAATCTTAGCTAAACAAGGTAGTCTTGAAATGGGGCGATACTTGTCAAGATCATTTGTATCCCCACCCTTATGGAGTGGCAGCACATAAACTCAGCAAAAAAAGAAACATCCCTTTTTCAGGACCCTGTCTTTCAAAGATAATTAGTAAAAATCCAAATAACTTCACAAATCTGTCATTGTAAAGAGTTTAAACACTGTTTCCCATGTTTGTTCAATGAACCTTAAACAATTAATGAACATGCACCTGTGGAACGGTCGCTAAGACACTAACAGCTTACAGACGGTAGGCAATTAAGGTCACAGTTATGAAAACTTAGGACAGTAAAGAGGACGTTCTACTGACTCTGAAAAACACCAAAAGAAAGATGCCCAGGGTCCCTGCTCATCTGCGTGAACGTGCCTTAGGCATGCTGCAAGGAGGCATGAGGACTGCAGATGTGGCCAGGGCAATAAATTGCAATGCCCGTACTGTGAGACGCTTAAGACAGCGCTACAGGGAGCTTGGACGGACAGCTGATCGTCCTCGCAGTGGCAGACCACGTGTAACAACACCTGCACAGGATCGGTACATCCGAACCTCACAACTGCGGGACAGGTACAGGATGGCAACAACTGCCCGAGTTACACCAGGAACGCACAATCCCTCCATCAGTGCTCAGACTGTCCGCAATAGGCTGAGAGAGGCTGGACTAAGGGCTTGTAGGCCTGTTGTAAGGCAGGTCCTCACCAGACATCACTGGCAACAATGTCGCCTATGGGCACAAACCCACCGTTACTGGACCCGTGTTTATCGTCGAAGGATTGAGCGTTACACAACAGCCTATACTCTGGAGCGGGATCGATGTGGAGGGTCCGTCATGGTCTGGGGCGGTGTGTCACAGCATCATCGGACTGAGCTTGTTACAGGGCAGGCATCCTCCTCCCTCATGTGGTACCCTTCCTGCAGGCTCATCCTGACATGGCCCTCCAGCATGACAATGCCACCAGCCATACTACTCGTTCTGCGTGTAATTTCCTGCAAGACAGGAATGTCAGTGTTCTGCCATGGCCAGCGAAGAGTCCGGATCTCAATCCCATTGAGCGCGTCTGGGACCTGTTGGATCGGAGGGTGAGGGCTAGGGCCATTCCCCCCAGAAATGTCCGGGAACTTGCAGGTGCCTTGGTGGAAGAGTGGGGTAACATCTCACAGCAAGAACTGGCAAATCTGGTGCTGTCCATGAGGAGGAGATGCACTGCAGTACTTAATGGATTGGGTGGCCACACCAGATACTGACTGTTACTTTTGATTTTGACCCCCCCTTTATTCAGGGACACATTATTCCATTTTTGTTAGTCACATGTCTGTGGAACTTGTTCAGTTTGTCTGTTGTTGAATCTTATGTTCATACAAATATTTACACCTTTGCTGAAAATGAACACAGTTGACAGTGAGAGGACAGTTTATGGGAATTTCCATGCTTTTGGAATACTTAACATTGTTAAAATTAAATAAAAAATGTGGGCTACTGAGCCAGCAATAAGGGGTGCTGCACATTTAAGCAGAGCAGGCTCCAAATGATCAGCCCCTGTGGATGTTTGTTTGTCTAATGTTAGCATAGCATCCAGGACTTCTTTATCGTGAATTTCTGAAAACTCCTGACCAGCATTTTCAGTATCATTCAATAGATTTATCAACATCCAAACTACTCTTTTCAAGCGCTGGCTTTGAAATACATTAAATATATAGCCCGCAGAGAGAAAATTGTGATTTTAAATGCATTAATGATATCAGTTTTGTCAGTAATGGGGCCAGAATCTAAATTAATTTCTTGGGGGATAGAAGAGGAGACGGGATCCCTTCAGTGATGTAACAGCTTTCCAAAATGTAGCTGTGTTCCCTGTACATTCAGATAGTGTATTAACATTATTATTATTTTTTTAAACTAGTATTACGCACAGATTTCTCAATCGCCTGAATCTAGCTTTGGCCCAGGCAGCATTTCTGTTGTGAATGACTTCAGATATCTCTGGACTGAACCAAGACCTATTTTTAATTCTCACCTTATTTTAAAGGGTGCATGTTTTATCTACAATACAATTGAAAACATTTTGAGAAGTGGTTCAGAGCCAACTCTGGGTCAGGTATATATGCAATACAATCAGTCACCAAAATAAAGGTCACAAAAAAGGCCTGTTCATTGAAAAAAATGTAATTCCTCTTTTTGATAAATCGAGGTTTGGATGTAGGCATACGTATATCCCTGACACATATAATGGGACAGTGGTCACTAATATCCAAAGCAAGTACTCCACTCCTAGCATATTTAACTGGAGTATTTGTAAATATGAGGTCAATCAAAGTCGATTTCGTAGGGTCCTTTTAAGTTTGGACAAGTAGGCTTTGTAATCAGCTGGGTCAAATTTAGATTAATACAAAAATCCTTTGAACAGTCAGCAATCCTGCGTTCCCCATGCAATATTAAAATCTCCAGCGATCAACACCTCTGGGGTAGTAAAAATGGCAGTTCAATCAGTGAGTTTGTTTAGTACACACTGGACGATAGATTCCTATAACTGTTATTTTTGAGTTTGAACCTGACTTAAATCCAACAATTCAAATTGATTAGGACTGGAGGTAGCCTTTAACGGAGACACAGAAAAAATATTATTTGTGTAAATAGTAACCCCACCACCTTTGCCTTTCCTATCAGCCCTAAACACATTGAGGTTGCTATGGATGGTTACAGAGTCAAAGGTTTTATCAGTTAACTCTCTGAACCACCCATCCCGGATCAGGGATCATTGTCATCAGAAACGCTGACTAGCATAGCCTAGCATAGCGCCACAGGTAAATAATATAATATCATGAAATCACAAGTCCAATACAGCAAATGAAAGATAAACATCTTGTGAATCCAGCCAACATGTCCGATTTTTTAAATGTTTTACAGCGAAAACACAACATATATTTATGTTAGCTCACCACCATATCCAAAAACACACCGCCATTTTTTCACAGCAAAGATAGCTTTCACAAAACCCACAAATAGAGATAAAATTAATCACTAACCTTTGAACAACTTCATCAGATGAGTCATATGACATCATGTTATACAATACATTTATGTTTTGTTCGATAATGTGCATATTTATAGCCACAAATCGTGGTTTTACATTGGCGCCATGTTCATGGCTCAAAATAGCGAGAGTAATTACAGATAGCCACGTGAAATACTCATCATAAAACTTTGATGAAAGATACATGTTTTACATATAATTAAAGATACACTGGTTCTTAATGCAACCGCTGTGTTAGATTTAAAAAATAACTTTAGTAAAAAGCATCCCATGCAATAATCTGAGACGGTGCTCAGCCATTCTCCGCCATGTTGGAGTCAACAGAAATACGAAATTACATCATAAATATTCCCTTACCTTTGATGAACTTTCATCAGAATGCAGTGCCAGGAATCCTAGTTCCACAATAAATCATTGTTTTGTTTTAAAATGTCCATTACTTCTGTCGAATTAGCAACTTTGGCTAGCATGTGTAGTTCACGTGTCCATACAAATTTACGCTAATGAACGAAAACTTCAAAAAGTGATATTACAAATCGAATAAACTGGTCAAACTCAGTTGAGAATCAATCTTCAGGATGTTTTTCTCATATATATCCAATAACGTCCCAAACGGAGCATTTCTTCATGTCTATATAACCCATGGCAGAGAAGGACATCACATGCCCAGTGTGCGTGACCAAGAATTGGCAATCTACCTGACCAGTCACTCCAATGGCTCTCATCCGGTCCCACGTCAAGCTAGACGCTTCATTCCACGTTCTACTGCCTGTTGACATCTAGTGGAAGGCGTATGAAGTGCATACAGATCCATAAATATAGGAGAATTGAATAGGCGATGACTTTCACAGTGACCCATTTCAGAATTTTCACTTCCTGTTTGGAAGTTTGCCTGCCATATGAGTTCTGTTTTACTCACAGATATAATTCAAACAGATTTAGAAACTTCAGTGTTTTCTATCCAATAGTAATAATAATATGCATATCATATGATCTAGGACAGAGTACGAGGCCGTTCAATTTGGGCACCAATTCATCCAAAAGTGAAAATGTCGCCCACTATCCTAGAGAAGTTAACCAGGTTTCAAATAAAATACAATTATCAGGGTTTGCATGAGAGGCCCAGATCTTGACATTATCCATTTTAGATAATAAACTATGAATGTTAAGTAAAAATGTTAAACCTTATTTCAGCTTTTAAAATATGAGTGTCAATACAAAGCAAAGTAGGAATAGCAATCACATTTCTCCGGTTAGCACCATTAGGCATGTCACCACTTTTAGATACATGTGGAACTCTCACAATGACCAAAGAGATGGTAAAAACTAGAGGTCGACCGATTATGATCTTTAAACGCCGATACCGATTATTGGAGGACCAAAAATGGCCCATGCCGATTTAAAAAATATATATATATATTTAAAAATATATATATATTTTCTAAATTAATTTATATATATTTTTGTAATGACAATTACAACAATACTGAATGAACTTTTATTTAAACTTAATATAATACATAAATATCAATTTAGTCTCAAATAAACAATGAAACATGTTCAATTTGGTTTAAATAATGCAAAAACACAGCGTTGAAGAAGAAAGTATAAGTGCAATATGTGCCATGTAAAAAAGCTAACGTTTAAGTTCCTTGCTCAGAACATGAGAACATATGAAAGCTGGTGGTTCCTTTTAACGTGAGTCTTCAATATTCTCAGTTAAGAAGTTTTAGGTTGTAGTTATTATAGGACTATTTCTCTCTATACCATTTATTTCATATACCTTTAACTATTGGATGTTCTTATAGGCAATGTAGTATTGCCAGCCTAGTCTCAGGAGTTAGGCTTGAAGTCATAAACAGCGCTGTGCTTCAAGCATTACGAAGAGCTGCTGGCAAACGCAGGAAAGTGCTGCTCAGTCAGACTGCTCTATCAAATATCAAATCATAGACTTAATTATAATATAATAAACACACAGAAATACGAGCCTTAGGTCATTTAATATGGTCAAATCCGGAAACTATCATTTAGAAAACAAAACGTTTATTCTTTCATTGAAATATGGAACCGTTCTGTATTTTATTGAACGGGTGGCATCCATAAGTCTAAATATTGCTGTTACATTGCACAACCTTAAATGTTATGTCATAATTATGTAAAATTCTGGCAAATTAATTACGGTCTTTGTTAGGAAGAAATGGTCTTCACACAGTTCGCAACGAGCCAGGCGGCCCAAACTACTGCATATACCCTGACTCTGCTTGCACAGAACGCAAGAGAAGTGACACAATTTCCCTAGTTAATATTGCTTGCTAACATGAGTTTCTGTTAACTAAATATGCAGGTTTAAAAAAATATATACTTGTTCATTGATTTTAAGAAAGGTACTGATGTTTATAGTTAGGTACATTGGTGCAGCGCCATAACTTACTTTGCGAATACGCTTGTTAAATCATCACCCATTTGGTGAAGTAGGCTGTGATTCGATGATAAATTAACAGGTACTACATTGATTATTTGCAACTCAGGACAAGCTAGTTAAACTAGTAATATCATCAACCATGTGTAGTTAACTAATGATTATGTTAAGATAAGTTTAATGCTAGCTAGCAACTTACGCGAGTGCAGTAAGGAGCCTAGGTAACAGGTGGTCAGTTGGCCACGTAGTCTCCTCGTGGAGTGCAATGTAATCGGCATCCAAAAATGCCGATTACCGATTGTTATGAAAACTTGAAATCGGCCCTAATTAATCAGCCATTCCGTCTTCCACACAGTAGCCAGGCCTATTCCAGGAGTCAAAATTGTCAACGGAGGACATTGGTGAAGACACCAAATACGGCTAAAACACTCAGTCCCACAACGGCGAGGGGATGGAAGTGGGCCTGAGACAATTATGTTCTGCTAATTTATGAATATATTTTAAGAGCTGTAAGAAATTGTCTCTTAGATTTACAGATTTCTATCCCTTCCATCTTTCTTCTTCTGTGGATTTTTATATGGCGGTTGGCAACCAACATTAAGGTGCATCACTGCCACCAACTTCATCTTTCAGTGATCCACCTTGGTATACTCATAAAAATCAATGAGTAGATGGGAGAGGCGGGACTTGCTGCGTGTCAAGCGTCTAAAATAGAACCAAGTTCTATTTTAGCGCCTGGCCACGCAGACACCTATTGAATAGCGTGTGGATTTATTTTGCAACACTTGCGCAACGTGCTCGGTTTAGTCAGCATGTTAGTTCTTAAAGATGATCTTATTTAAAATGTATAGCTCTGTTATCATTTCTACATACTTTTGTCTTTTACTGATTTGATATCTGCCATGGTCACTCTGTCTAGTCTAGCGACTAGAGCTATCTTGTGTTGTGACCATGTTAACATAGTAGGTTAAGAGGCTCACTTGTATGGCTTTATCTCATAGGGATAACAGCTTAACTCTTGCTCTGGTTTTCCTTGCGGTTTCCTAATCATCCGCTTGGTCGTTGAGTCTCTGCCAAAAGGCAAAGTCTGCTCTGAAGTTTTTCGGCCAGCATCTGTTTGAGGTTTGCAGCGGATGCGATGGAGCTCATGGAGTGATAAATGAGTTTTCTAACAGAAGATACACGTTGCCTCTCCCCATGCGTTTAAAAGAAGGCTGAAAGCCTGGATAGAGTAGTTACACCAGTGCGGTTGAGTTAGACCGTTATTTTTCTTGGTTAAGCCTTGATTTGGGTGCTGTACCATCTGGACTCAGTCAGCAAGCCATACCCTTTCTGTCCCTCCTCAGCCCAAACCCCCTCCACTATCCGGAAGGTCACAGTTCATTAGGACGGACCTCCAAAAACTCACCACCCTAAGTGATTGCCGACCGAAAACAGCAGCAGAAAGGTTAAAGGTCAGTGGTGGAAGCTGTCCTCCAGAGGCGGACAAAAGACAGGACACATTTCAGAGGAGCGTTCCTTTATTGGCTTGATTAAATTACCGCTCCTGAGGGGGAGGCATCTTGTGTCAAACTCCACCGTTTATCAAGACCTAGGTGGTGAGGCAACATCCTGCCAGGCAAGGCAGGGGGCCTAGCATGGTAAACTTGGGTCGTGACCCCGGATGCCTGGAATTTCTGTCCTTTCAGTCCTCTGATGTTGTTTATCGTATATGACCAATCTTTTTGGGAGATAAAACCGGTATACTGTACCATGTGTCCCTGTTATCCCAAGCCCAATTTGGATGGGACAGTCATCTAACTGAAATGCCTTCATCTTGATTGATGATTGGTGTCTTTGCTTTAGGAGGGAGTGTCACTGCATGAGCATGACCCCCATTGGTCCCATCACCCTGTTTTTCACTTAGCCAAAGGGGGCCAGAAAGGGATCAAGTGCCCGGTCATCATTCATGTCACAAGACCTTGAGATCAAAGTACCCATCCACTGGTCCTCTACCTGTTAATAGTAGAGGAATTATAGGTGTTATGGGGTGCCAAAGGGAGTGATGATGCAACCAACCATGTAATCAAATAGGATCCGATCAGATAGCATCTCGCCTAGCATCTTTAGGACAAAGTTTGACTGGGTGTATAGAAATGGTGCACTGTACTCCGGCGAGCTAATGCTAACAACAGCTATGGTACTGACGGTGGTTTATATTACTATAATAATGGGGATGATTTATGATTGGCTCATTCGTTAGCTCACATGACAGGGTGGAAATCGCACTCGGTTGGTATCTCTTGGTAATCCCACCCCCAGAGGTCAGGAGGGCTTCTGTGTTGGTTCAGATTATCCCTTGGAATCCCTTTTGCAAAGTGTAACTATTACTAATCTGGCTCCCACAGCATATTGTGTGGCATTTAGGGGCCCTATAAATCGACGGTATACTGTTCTGCACACTGACTGCTCCAATGGGGGTTCACTGGGTAGCTGCAGTAGTACAGCTTGATTTGCAGCCTCTTTCAACACTAACCGAAAGATTGGCGTCCATCCAACCTGACGTCATTTGTGAACACTGTCTGCAGAACACTGTCTGCAATCAAATGGAAGAGAATGAAAGTATCTATTTGCCTTTGGTGGAAAGTATATGATCCATTTTAATGGCCCTCTATAACAGCTTTTCCCTTCCCCATGTTCCTCTCCTCCTTGTCATAACGGCGTCACTTGCCGCTAGCTGACAGTCTCTCTCGCACCTGGGAGAACAGGAGAATACCACTCTGCTTGTCCTGTGTTACAGCAAGCCATGCATATTGCATCGACACCTTCGTCTCAGAACCCTTAGAATTGTACACAGTGAATACAGTTGAATGTGGGAGTGATGTGTAGAACATATCCTCAGAATAGAGTCGCTTAATGTGGCCTCGCACCACTTTCTTTAATGTGCCATTGTTTCTCAAATGTACTTTCAAACACGCATGTGTGCACGCACACACAATGGTGGGTAAAGGTCTTGAAGGTCCTTAACCTCTCACGGTAGCGTCCCACCTCGTCAACAGCCAGTGAAACTGCAGGGCGCCAAATTCAAAACAACAGAAATCCCATAATTAACAATCCTTCAAACATACATGTATTTTACACCATTTTAAATATACACTTGTTGTAAATCCAGCCACAGTGTCCGATTTCAAAAAGGCTTTACGACGAAAGCAAACCAAACGATTATGTTAGGTCAGAGCCAAGTCACAGAAAAACACAGCCATTTTTCCAGCCAAAGAGAGGAGTCACAAAAAGCAGAAATATAGATAAATGTAATCACTAACCTTTGATGATCTTCATCAGATGACACTCATAGGACTTCATGTTACACAATACATGTATGTTTTGTTCGGTAAAGTTCATATTTATATCCAAAAATCTGAGTTTACATTGGCGCGTTATGTTCAGTAGTTCCAAAACATCCGGTGATTTTGCAGAGAGCCACATCAATTTACAGAAGTACTCATAATAAACATTGATAAAAGATACAACTGTTATGCATGGAAATTTAGATCCACTTCTCCTTAATGCAACCGCTGTGTCAGATTTCAAAAAAACTTTACGGAAAAAGCAAACCATGCAATAATCTGAGTACGGCGCTCAGACGACAAATCAAGCCAAACAGATATCCGCCATGTTGGAGTCAACAGAAGTCAGAAATACCATTATAAATATTCACTTTGATGATCTTCATCAGAATGCACTCCCAGGAATCCCAGTTCCACAATAAATGTTTGATTTGTTCGATAAAGTTCGTAATTTATGTCCAAATAGCTCCTTTTTGTTAGCACATTTTTAGCCCAGTATTCCAAATTCATGAGGCGCGATCACTAGGAGCAGACAAAGTCAAAAAGTTCCGTTACAGTCCGTAGAAACATGTCAAACGAAGTATAGAATCAATCTTTAGGATGTTTTTAACATAAATCTTCAATAATGTTCCAACCGGAGAATTCCTTTGTCTGTAGAAATGCAAAGGAATGCAAACTAACTATCACGTGAACGCGGATGGTCAGCTCATGGCACTCTGGGAGAGACCTTACTCAATCCCCTCTCATTAGCCCCCACTTCACAGTAGAAGCATCAAACAAGGTTCTAAAGACTGTTGACATCTAGTGGAAGCATTAGGAAGTGCAATATGACCCCATTTCCACTGTATCTTGGATAAGCAAAGAGTTGAACAATTACAAACCTCAGATTTTCCACTTCCTGGTTGGATTTTTTCTCAGGTTTTTGCCTGCCATATGAGTTCTGTTATACTCACAGACATCATTCAAACAGTTTTAAAAACTTCAGAGTGTTTTCTATCCAATAGTAATAATATCCAAATATACTAATAATATGCATATCCTAGCATCAAGGCCTGAGTAGCAGGCAGTTTACTCTGGGCATGCTTTTCATCCGGACGTGAAAATACTGCCCCCTACCCCAAAGAAGTTCTGTGCATTCTGGAGCAACCTTGGCTTTAACCTTTTACACTCTTGGGGATTGGCCTATATGGATAGGGCTAAATTGAAATGTTTCTTACAGAAGAAATGTGGAAAGCATATGAATAGCCATGGTGGTAATTGAAAGAACCGTTTGGAGATTTATGGGAAAATGATTAGAGGACACAACAGTTCACCTGACACAAGACTGAATCTAAACATTACACTGTTGATTTTATGTGCATTTGACATTTACTGTACCTTTTGATGCATTTGTTGATTAACAAAATCTGTAATTACTCTGGATACATTCAGTTACATAAGAATATTCCTGGAAATGTGGGGTAGGTGTAGAGTTGCACATTTTGTGGGATATTCAGAGGTGGAAACTTGTGGGAATTAATGGGAATGTATGCAAATTAATATTAATACCATTTAAATATATATGTTTTTTGCATTAGATATATTTACCATATCATATGGAGACAAACATAAACCTTTTACTGTAACGGAATTCGTCCTCCTCATCTGACGAGGAGTAAGAAATGTCAGACCAATGCGCAGCGTGGTAAGTGTCCATATTATTTAATAATACTGAACACGACAACAATACAAAAATAACAAAGTGCATAGATAAGAAAACCGTAACAGTCCCGTAACGTGAACAAACACTGACACGGAAGACAACCACCCACAAAACACAACAGAAAGCAGGCTACCTAAATATGGTTCCCAATCAGAGACAATGACTAACACCTGCCTCTGATTGAGAACCATATCAGGCCAAACGAAAAAACCAACATAGAAACACAAAACATAGATAACCCACCCAACTCACGCCCTGACCATACTAAAACAAAGAAAATACAGGGTCAGAACGTGACATTTACCTTATCATAAGAAGACATAATTGCAAATTATTAAATCATTCCAATAGAAATAACATTTTTTTTGTTACGAATTGAACTTTAATCAAATGAATTGACTCTTCACATGGGATGATTTCACTGAACAACAAAAGGGAATATTGAATGATCCCCAATAATCCATCACATCTCCCAAAAACGTTTTCAACGTAGATCTGTAAAATGATAGTCTAGAAACTAAAGCTTTGGTTGTCTTCCTCTCAGGGTTCCATGTCTTCTCCCTGGACCTCCTCAATGTCCATCTCTTGAACATCAGACTCTGAGGCCTCATCTTCACTGTCACTTTCCAACCTTGTTGAGGATGGCTCGTTGTCAGGCTCAAAAAAACTCAAATTTGCCCGGATGGCCACCAATTTTTCAACCCTTGTATTGGTCAACCTGTTGCTGTGTGTGTGTGTGTGTGTGTTCCCAAACAAGGACCAGTTGAGCTCTGAGGCGGCTGATATTGGTGGGATTTGGAGGATGATGGAGGCAACAGGGAAAAGAGCCTCAGATCCACAAAGTCCCTTCCACCAGGTGGCTGATAAGATGTTGGCACGACTGCCATATTGCATCTCCATCCCAAATCCCTTGTTTGGAAGTGTACTTCGCCAGACTACCAAGAACCTTGCCCTCATCCAGGCCAAAGTGGCGAGACACGGTAGTGATGACACCGTAGGCCTTGTTGATCTCTGCACCAGACAGGATGCTCTTGCCAGCATACTTGGGGTCCAACATGTACGCTGTGGCGTGTATGGGCTTCAGGCAGAAGTCTTCACGCTTTTTAATGTATTACAGAACTGCAGTTTCCTCTGCTTGGAGCAACAGTGAAGTGGGCAGGGCAGTACAGCTTTTTTCGCTTACATCTGCAAGAAGAGTCTGAACATCAAACAGGGTGGCATTGTCTCCCTCAATGGGTACTGCTATAGGTTTCAGGCTGCTTACCACGCTCTCCCAAAATACATAATCCAGGAGAATCCCCTTGATGGGGCTGTCTATATCGGCAGACTGTGATATAGCCATTTCTTGGAGAGACTCCTTCCCCTCAAGGAGACTGTCAAACATGATGACAACACCACCCCAATGGGTGTTGCTGGGCAGCTTCAATGTGGTGCTCTTATTCTTCTCACTTTGCTTGGTGAGGTAGATTGCTGCTATAACTTGATGACCCTTCACATACCTAACCATTTCCTTGGCTCTTTTGTAGAGTGTATCCATTGTTTTCAGTGCTATGATGTCATTGAGGAGCAGATGCAATGCATGAACAGCACAGCCAATGGGTGTGAAGTGGGGGTAGAACTCCTCCACTTTAGACCAAGCAGCCTTCATGTATGCAGCATTGTCTGACACCAGTGCAAATACCTTCTGTGGTCCAAGGTCATTGATGACTGCC
Source organism: Salvelinus namaycush (assembly GCF_016432855.1). Classification (NCBI taxonomy): domain Eukaryota; kingdom Metazoa; phylum Chordata; class Actinopteri; order Salmoniformes; family Salmonidae; genus Salvelinus; species Salvelinus namaycush. Next base: position 25,342,173 of record NC_052339.1, read on the forward strand.
TTCAGCTCATCTGCATGTAGAGACCGGTGTGTCTGTTTCTTGTCTGTGCTCTTGTAGAATACTGGTTAAGGGGTGGAGATGATGTAGTTAATTATTCCTTGCCCACGAACATTCGACCACCCATCAGAGATGATTGCAATACAGTCTGCTTTCTCTATGATTTGCTTGACCTTCACTTAAACTCTATCGAGCAAATGAGAAGATAAAGCATGTCTGGTTGTATGGGTGTATGCTGGGTGAAGAACATTCAGAAATCTCTTCCAATACACATTGCCTGTGAGCATCAGAGGTGAACCAGGTGCATACACAGCTTGAGCAAGACATTCATCAGCATTTCTCTGACTACGTTCCTCCAGAAGTCAAAAAACCTTCTGATTCCAGGAGAACCCTGAGCTGTTGCTATCGATAAGGTGTCTGATTCATCATTTTCACCTCAAATGGAAGTAGAGGGACTTTTGTCAGAGGTTGCTTGTTGTGAGCGCTGAGGGAATTTTATGCACTTGGCCGGATGATTATGCATCTTTGTTGCATTCTTCGCACAGTATTTGCAAATGTACACAGCTTTTCCTTCTACATTAGCTGCAGTGAAATGTCTCCACACATCAGATAGTGCCCTGGCATTTTCCTGTAAAGATTAGAAAAAAATAAGTAAAAGAAAACCCAAATACAATTCGATGTACATATAAATAGTTATGCAGTTAGATTAAACAAGGCCTTTGTAAAATACATGTTTTAAAATGAAACATGTATGGAAACAGGTGAATTAACAAGTTAGAAATGATTTAAACATCATTTGCTGTAGGCTACTATTTACTAGTCAACAAAAAAGCATCTATGTCATATAAAATATATTCCCCCCACCCAGAATTGTAAGCGAAACTTACCAGAAAGCATGTAGTCCTTGGCTCAGACAGTGTAGTAGTGTGGGCTCAATAGCATCTCATTAGTGTGCAAGATCTTGAGAAGCAGCTGTACATGTGATGGAAGAATACACTGTGCATGCAGAGGGTGGCAATTCCATTGAATTGGGGATAGTTTAACCAAAATATGCCACAAGACCTAGAATTGTCTTATGTGTATCCCACAAAAAAGATTTGCTGTTATAAGCTAACTTTTTGATGAATTTAAGCAAACTGTCCATGGAAAATGTCCGGAAAATTCCCAGAAAGTTTCTGACCCTTTGCAACCTTAGGTAGGTGCAACATAAGACGACAAAATTATATGAAAATGTTTTGAGTGAGAGGACTAACTGGTGTTTCCAAGTGTCCACACACCTCTCTAAAGTGTGCACAGTTCCTAAGTAATTTCTTTTTTGAGCTCTCCTAGCTGTGCCGTTGAGGAACTAGAGCAAGCACACTTGTAGTTAGTTTGTTTGGAACACAACCCTGCATGTGCCGCCCTCACACAATTACTGCCATCCAAAAATGCTCCATTATAAATCACAATCTGGGTCAGGTGGACATCACTTGAAAGCTGGTTCTATTGCCAATTCGACTTGCTAAATGATAAAATACGATGCGTTAGTGTTAGACTTTCACATTGCAATTCAGCTCATTTTCTTCACAATAGACAAACATATAGGCTCATTGTGTTCAGAACAACCCAGGGTGTGACACCATGTCATCTTGTAACTGTACATCAGACATGGTGATCATAAACGTTGACACTGTATATCACATGACTTTTATATGGAAATGTGAAGTGTACTTTTGGACTTATTTATTATAATTCTCAACGTCTCATCTTTCATAATACATAGTCCTCCTAATTTACAGCATTCCCTCACTCAGACAACCAGAAATGTGCAAAAGTCCCCCATTTTAGGGTGATAGAGGGGGGAGATGTTCAAATTCAGGACGTCTGTCAGTCAAAACCCATAGAGCTGTGAAGCGCAGAGCCTGAGCTCTGATGTCATGTATAGCATGTTATTGTACAGCTAATGCCTTTCAATTTGGGCGTTTTTATCAGTGCCCAAATCTTTCAACTGTATACGGGTACGAGTGTAAAGGGTTATAAAGAGATGTTTTGATGAAGCTTAGATGTGTGTAGATGACTGTATACATTTTCTCTGAGACTAAACTTTTTTAATTTCTCTCTTTCTCTCCTATTTTATTGGCTCGCTGGCTGCTTGCTGCTTACCACCTACTAACCTGGTTCAAGGTAAGAGAGGAAAAATATGCCTTTTATTGTGCTTCCACATCACTGGCTCTTTCTTGTCCTTCATCCCTCATTTCATTAACCTCTAATTCCTCCCAAACCCGGATCCGGGAGCACCCCCATCAGTAAAAAAGCTGACTAGCATAGCCTAGCATAGCGTCACAAGTAAATACTAGCATCTAAATATCATTAAATCACAAGTCCAAGACACCAGATGAAAGATACACATCTTGTGAATCCAGCCATCATTTCTGATTTTTAAAATGTTTTACAGGGAAGACACTATGTAAATCTATTAGCTAACCACGTTAGCAAAAGACACCACTTTTTTTACTCCACCATTTTTTTACTGCATCAGTAGCTATCACAAATTCGACCAAATAAAGATATAAATAGCCACTAACCAAGAAACAACTTCATCAGATGACAGTCTGATAACATATTTATTGTATAGCATATGTTTTGTTAGAAAAATGTGCATATTTCAGGTATAAATCATAGTTTACCATTGCAGCCACCATCACAACTCTCACCAAAGCAACTAGAATAACTACAGAGACCATCGTGTATTACCTAAATACTCGTCATAAAACATTTATGAAAAATACACAGCGTACAGCAAATGAAAGACACAGATCTTGTGAATCCAGCCAATATTTCAGATTTTCTAAGTGTTTTACAGCGAAAACACAATATAGCATTATATTAGCTTACCACAATAGCAAACACACAACAGCATTGATTCAAGCCAAAAATAGCGATAACGTATAAACCACCAAAATATATTACTTTTTTCACTGACCTGCTCAGAATTCTTCAGATGACAGTCCTATAACATCATATTACACAATGCATATAGAGTTTGTTCGAAAATGTGCATATTTAGCGGCACAAATCGTGGTTATACAATGAGAAAAGTAGCCAAGCTGCCAAGAAAATGTCGGGAGAAATCTTGGAGAGGCACCTATTCTAATCGATAAATAATCATAAACTTGACAAAAAAATACAGGTTGGACAGCAAATGAAAGATAAATTAGTTCTTAATGCAATCGCTGTGTTACATTTTTAAAATTAACGTTACTACAACATACAGCGTGCGTTAAAGCGAGGCTGCACTGAAATTAATGGCGGCTTATGCATTTTACATTTTTCAACAGAACAATGAATTAACAGCATAAATAGTTCTTACTTTTTGATGAACTCCCATCAGAATCTTGGGAAAGGTGTCCTTTGTCCAAAAGAATCGTTGCTCGGTTGTAGAATGTCGTCTTCAACGTTGCAATTAGCAGTAAACATTAGCATGTAAGCCAGAGATACCCAACTCCCTAGAACGCCACAAAAATAAATACCCGAAAATCGCAATATACTGACATAAACTGATATAATTCGGTTTAAAATAACAACATTATGATGTCTTTAAAGCCTATATCGAATAAAAACACAGCCGGATATTTCTAAGAGCTATAACCGAAGGTTCTAGTACGATATGCCAAGGTCCTCCGTGCGTCAGAGCGAAGAGGGAAAAGACCAGACACTTCCTTGCCAAGCTATTTATAACCTTTCAGATCTACGTAGAGACTCCATTTCAAGTCTCACTATTCGCTAACATCCAGGGGAAGGCGTATGCAGTGCATCTCAACCAATAGAAGACAGGCAGATTTATAAACAGATCTCAGAGCAGCTTGCAGAATTCTGCATTCTCACATCCACATAGGAAAATTGCTCTAAGTCCAGTTCTGTTTCACTCACAGATATAATTCAAACGGTTTTAGAAACTAGAGAGTGTTTTCTATCCAATAGTAATAATAATATGCATATTGTACGAGCAAGAATTGAGTACGAGGCAGTTTAATTTGGGAACGTAATTATTACAAAGTGCTAACAGCACCCCCTATTGACAAGAAGTTAAACAGCAGTTCGGCATGGCACTGGATAAGTCGATTTTATTGAAATCCAGTGTTTGAAATGTTTTCTGATGTGGATGCTGATAGGAGTGCCCCATGAGACCCTGTCCCATTCTGCTTCGATGCCACTGCCTTGTGAGCATATGGCCGTTGATTCACACACAGGCTGCCTTTTAAATAAGGTGGACATGTGACACCGAGGCCTTGAATGAACTGGTGCTCTTTTGATGTGCAGAAGGGGACACTGGAGGAAGACAAATGACTTGTGTGGAAGAAGACAGGGAAGGAGGGAGAGGCAGAAAAGGAAAGATGCCAGGGTTGACAAGAGAAAGTGAGGGCTAAGGGTGTGGATAGGGAATAAGTACCCGACGTAGAAGCAGGGTGACAATGGCCTTGCTCAATTTGTTTTCAATTTCAATTTGTTTTCGTGAAAAAGATGAAAACCAAGCTATTCTTGATCTCTTCCATTCACTGTCCTTCTCTTTCATACTCATTCTATTTTCTCTCCTAGGTTTTCTTTAGTTTCTTGGCCAGGTCTCCCTGAATAGATATTCTATATCACAGAATAACTTCCTGGTAAAAAGTAGTCGCTACATATGATAAATAGTTGTGCATCAAGGACTTTTGCTGGAACCCAATTTGCAGATACTTATGTATCTCATTTGAGTTGTTGAAGGACAGGTAGACGAAGCATGCAGAAGGCCAAGCCTACATATTGTTTCTGATATGCTTATTCTTTTTGTCGGTGAAATATTCACGCCACTGACCCAATGGCTGTACTAGGATTGGTAACATATTATGGACAACCATTGCTGCTCCCATAGATGATTAGGAATTTATGTCATGGCCACTATGGTGACATTTTGTATGGTAAATTCATGTTTCTCCCAGTTCTCAGGACTGCTGATGCATGTCTATTGGAAAAGCACCATTTCCATATGTGAATACAATTGTATTATACTCATGAGCCAAAGAGCAACCCTTTGAATGAACTATTCAATGTAGAGGAAACGCAGGAGGAGGAAGCGAAAATCTATATGATAAGATTAAGAGGTGTTAAGGTCTCTTGTGTTTACATCTTGATTTCTTTTTGCTCCAGCTTTGAGTCCACGGTTTTGTTTACTGCGACATGCTGAAAGGTCATGACCTTTCAGTGACCCCCGGAGGAAGTGTTTGCGACCGTCACAGAGGCCAGAACCTAGCTTGCGTAGCTTATGAACCTTCTTGGCAATTAGTGTAGTGCTCTGAGTATTTGTGTTGCGCCTGCTGCATTTGAGTGAGAATCTCACCAGTACCTTCCCACAGATTGTTGAATACATGATGATTAGGAGGATGGGCCCTGGCAGTGGCAAGCAACACCAGCTGTAGCCATACAAATAGAGTAATGGTTATATGTCTTGCCAACCAGTTCTTTTGACATGCATCTCTAAGCTTACTACTCAGCCCATGAAACATGGATGATCAGGCCTGGGTGGTATAGATTCCTACCTTCACACACAACTCTTCAGTGTATTTATGGCAAGGGAAAATCCGTCGACCTCTCTCCTCTGTATGTAAATTGAGATGAAGGGATGTATGTAGCCACCGTTTTAATGACCATCATGCATCACTTTAAATCCACAAGATGAGTCAGTGTGTGAGAGTGTTGATGAGAGGAAAGAAGTGAATGACTTGTTTCCTACCCTGCCCTTTAAAACAGAGAAGGGTCTAAAATGAAAGATGTATTGAGACGAGTGGAAAAGCTAACTTCCAGTATAGGGTACGGTGGTGGGATAACGAAGACGACATAAGCCACACAGGCCACCCACTTCTTAGTTCCCCCAACTCTTCCCCATGGTCCCCTCTCTCCCGTGTGGACATGTTATGGAGAGCAGGGGAATCATCTCTTTTGAGTAAGAGCCGTCTGTGCATAATACATGTCCCCAGTACCTCCAGACTGGATGAAATATTCAGCGGTTTCAGAGGATGAAGAAATTATGAGCCAAGTTGGAAGTAAGCTGTCTAATTTCAAACTAATCTGCTGCGTCTCCCCTTTGTAGCCTAGATAAGAGGAAAGTCCTTACAACAGGGCATGGAGAATGGAGGCCAGCAATATTTCTGTTTACCACAAAAGATTACTTCCTGACCCTATTTTCTCCCGATGGACTGGAGGACACCTGGATAGAAATGATTTGAAATGTATTTTTCATTTTCCATTTTGTTTGGTCTGTTGCCCTTTTATTAAGGGACTGAAATTGACTTCTTTGTTCCTGGTTCAAACCAGCTGTGATTTTGTTGTGCTCCTCGGCGCTCCCCCAGGGTAGCAGACAGACACCAGCTAGAATCACACTGTGATTTGTGTTCTCCTCGGCGCTCCCCCAGGGTAGTAGACAGACACCAGCTAGAATCACACTGTGATTTGTGTTCTCCTCGGCGCTCCCCCAGGGTAGCAGACAGACACCAGCTAGAATCACACTGTGATTTTGTTGTGCTCCTCGGCGCTCCCCCAGGGTAGTAGACAGACACCAGCTAGAATCACACTGTGATTTTGTTGTGCTCCTCGGCGCTCCCCCAGGGTAGTAGACAGACACCAGCTAGAATCACACTGTGATTTGTGTTCTCCTCGGCGCTCCCCCAGGGTAGCAGACAGACACCAGCTAGAATCACACTGTGATTTTGTTGTGCTCCTCGGCGCTCCCCCAGGGTAGCAGACAGACACCAGCTAGAATCACACTGTGATTTGTGTTCTCCTTTTTACCTTGTTGTACTGTGAGCCATTATCAACTTATCCCACTCTGTAAACTCCCGTAGGTAGCCAAAATAAAAAATCTGAATAATGATGAAAGTACCCGCGCCATCTTGCAAGGCTATGCTCCGTCTCTGCACTGTTATGAAAGCAAAGTCGGACTCTCGTGATGGTTGGCAAGGAGGCTATGACGACAAGGGAGAATGTGAATACATTTCACAGATATTGTCATGCCTCTTAATAACCTCTTATGGCTGCAAGCCCGAGGTCGGTACACCTATGACAACATCCCCCACCCCCCCCACACTGATTAGCATCGCTAGCATAGCGTCACAATTAAATAGTAGCATCTAAATATCATTAAATCACAAGTCCAAGACACCAAATGAAAGATACAGATCTTGTGAATAAAGCCACCATTTCAGATTTTTAAAATGTTTTACAGGGAAGACAAAATATGTAAATCTATTAGCTAACCATGTTAGCAAAAGACACCATTTTTCTTTGTCCACCATTTTTTCTCAACACCAGTAGCTATCACCAATTCGGCTAAACTAAGATATTGATAGCCACTAACCAAGAAAAAACCTCATCAGATGACAGTCTGATAACATATTTATTGTATAGGATAGGTTTTGTTAGAAAAATGTGCATATTTCAGGTATAAATCATAGTTTACAATTGCACCCACCATCACAAATCGACTAGAATAAATACACAGAGCAACGTGTATTACCAATTTACTCATCATAAAACATTTCTTAAAAATACACAGCACATAGCAATGGAAAGACACAGATCTTGTGAATTCAGACAATATTTCAGATGTTCTAAGTGTTTTACAGCGAAAACACAATAAATCGTTATATTAGCATACACATATGCAAACGTTACCCGACCATTGATTCAAGCCAAAGAGAGCGATATCGTTATCATCGCCAAAATATATAAATTTTTTCACTAACCTTCTCAGAATTCTTCCGATGACACTCCTGTAACATCATATTACAACATACATATAGAGTTTGTTCGAAAATGTGCATATTTAGCCACCAAAATCATGGTTAGACAATGACAAAAGTAGCCCAGCTGGTCAGAAAATGTCGTGCGCCATATTAGACAGTGATCTAGTCTTATACATAAATACTCATAAACGTGACTAAAAAATATAGGGTGGACAGCGATTGATAGACAATTTAATTCTTAATACAATCGCTGAATTACATTTTTTAAATTATCCTTACTTTTCAATACAGGTTGCGCCAAGCGAAGCTACATCTAACAAAATGGCGGCATAAGCGATTAACATTTTTCGACAAACACGATTTATCATAATAAATTGTTCTTACTTTGAGCTGTTCTTCCATCAGAATCTTGGGCAATGAATCCTTTCTTGGGTCTAATCGTCTTTTGGTCGAAAGCTGTCCTCTTGCCATGTGGAAATGCCCACTGCGTTCGGCATGAACTGGAAACGTGCCCAGAGGTTCAAAGTGTCTCAGAAAGCAATGCCTCAAAATCGCACTAAACGGATATAAATTGCTATAAAACGGTTTAAATGAATTACCTTATGATGTTTTTAACACCTATAACGAGCAAAAACATGACCGGAGAAATATTACTGGCTAAACTAAAGCTTGGAAAAAGAGCAGGTCCGTGTCCACCTTGCATCAGGCGCAGCTGGAAAAGGGACACTACCTACACGTTGTGCTGTTTTATAGAGGCTCTGATTGCGCAATCGACTCCATTCAAAGCGTCACCACGTAATGACATCCAGGGGAAGACGTAAGCAGTGTTTGTATCCTCATAGCATTCACAGGGACCTTTAAACTGACTCCAGATCAGGGGCCAAGATGTCTGAAATCTGACTCCATGTCAGGGAAAGTGCTGTAGAATGAGTTCTGTTCCACTCAGAGACAAAATTTCAACGGCTATAGAAACTAGAGAGTGTTTTCTATCCAATAATAACAATAATATGCATATTGTACGAGCAAGAATTGAGTACGAGGCCGTTTGAAATGGGCACCTATTATCTGGCTACTCAATACTGCCCCTGCAGCCATAAAAAGTTAATCTCATTTTATAGCGACTGAAAAATGGGGGTGATAACCCCTCTATGCAGGTGCGAGCGTTTGGCACAGTTCCCGGCCTGCACCTGGCTAAGCAGACCCTGAATAAGTATTGTGTGTTGTCAAATCAGATTTATACACTGCTCAAAAAAATAAAGGGAACACTAAAATAACACATCCTAGATCTGAATGAATGAAATATTCTTATTAAATACTTTTTTCTTTACATAGTTGAATGTGCTGACAACAAAATCACACAAAAATGATCAATGGAAATCAAATTTATCAACCCATGGAGGTCTGGATTTGGAGTCACACTCAAAATGAAAGTGGAAAACCACACTACAGGCTGATCCAACTTTGATGTAATGTCCTTAAAATAAGTCAAAATGAGGCTCAGTAGTGTGTGTGGCCTCCACGCGCCTGTATGACCTCCCTACAACGCCTGGGCATGCTCCTGATGAGGTGGCGGATGGTCTCCTGAGGGATCTCCTCCCAGACCTGGACTAAAGCATCCGCCAACTCCTGGACAGTCTGTGGTGCAACGTGGCATTGGTGGATGGAGCGAGACATGATGTCCCAGATGTGCTCAATTGCATTCAGGTCTGGGGAATGGGCGGGCCAGTCCATAGCATCAATGCCTTCCTCTTGCAGGAACTGCTGACACACTCCAGCCACATGAGGTCTAGCATTGTCTTGCATTAGGAGGAACCGAGGGCCAACTGCACCAGCATATGGTCTCACAAGGGGTCTGAGGATCTCATCTCGGTACCTAATGACAGTCAGGCTACCTCTGGCGAGCACATGGAGGGCTGTGCGGCCCCCCAAAGAAATGCCACCCCACACCATGACTGACCCACCGCCAAACCGGTCATGCTGGAGGATGTTGCAGGCAGCAGAACGTTCTCCATGCCGTCTCCAGACTCTGTCACGTCTGTCACATGTGCTCAGTGTGAACCTGCTTTCATCTGTGAAGGGCACAGGGCGCCAGTGGCGAATTTGCCAATCTTGGTGTTCTCTGGCAAATGCCAAACATCCTGCACGGTGTTGGGCTGTAAGCACAACCCCCACCTGTGGACGTCGGGCCCTCATACCACCCTCATGGAGTCTGTTTCTGACGGTTTGAGCAGACACATGCACATTTGTGGCCTGCTGGAGGTCATTTTGCAGGGCTCTGGCAGTGCTCCTCCTGCTCCTCCTTGCACAAAGGCAGAGGTAGCGGTCCTGCTGCTGGGTTGTTGCCCTCCTACGGCCTCCTCCACGTCTCCTGATGTACTGGCCTGTCTCCTGGTAGCGCCTCCATGCTCTGGACACTACGCTGACAGACACAGCAAACCTTCTTGCCACAGCTCGCATTGATGTGCCATCCTGGATGAGCTGCACTACCTGAGCCACTTGTGTGGGTTGTAGCCTCCGTGTCATGCTACCACTAGAGTGAGAGCACCGCCAGCATTCAAAAGTGACCAAAACATCAGCCTGGAAGCATAGGAACTGAGAAGTGGTCTGTGGTCACCACCTGCAGAACCACTCCTTTATTGGGGGTGTCTTGCTAATTGCCTATAATTTCCACCTGTTGTCTATTCCATTTGCACAACAGCATGTGAAATGTATTGTCAATCAGTGTTGTTTCCTAAGTGGACAGTTTGATTTCACAGAAGTGTGATTGACTTGGAGTTACATTGTGTTGTTTAAGTGTTCCCTTTATTTTTTTGAGCAGTGTATATTTGTGGGTTGGTCAGTCACCAAGATCCTTTTGTGTATGTATCCGACAGTAGTCCATCCCAGGGTGATTTGATCATTTTGCAAAGGTGATTCACAACATATTAATTTATGTTTATGCAAAATGATTCTAGGTGGATATGGCCTTGATGGTAAACTTAGTCTATTAGTGTAGCATGGAGTACAAACCACACAGTAGGGCTGAGGGGAGGCTACCAGGGAGGTCATGCTTCTAATAAGGCCCTTATTAGCTAGTGGGATTTAGCGTCCGTCTCTGAGTTAAAGTGGAACAGGGAAAGGGGTCATTGGGGAGCGATTATTACAACTCTCTGTTCAGACCCTCTTCGTCTCGGAGGTTAATCTCGGCGGAGTGGTGTGCTCTGCCCCGTATTTACAATAATGGAGATTAGCTCTTCACTACGGTTCCGCTAGGTCTCTCGGCTGATATCTTACTACATGCAATCGTTTTGTTTATTCCATTGCACTTTGGGACCTCTCGAATATAAAAGGTTTATTCCATTGCACTTTGGGACCTCTCGAATATAAAAGGTGAAGTGCGAGTGCTTGAGACGTCAGTCGTTTCTTGGCTTCACTGAAGGGGAGTAGCAGACTGATGGGACTATAGAAAAGGCTATGGCCTTGAACATGCCAAACATGAAAGCGTTACATGGATAGGTGAATATATTACCACAAAACCAGAGGCTGACTAACAGATGCAGCCAATATAGGCTCGAGACAACATTTGCTCTTTCGCAGACAAAGGATGGCCATCACTGCTAAATTTCAACAGGAAAGTTGATGGAGACACAAATACCAGGTTTAAGGAAATGGAAACAAAGCATAGGTTACAAAATAAATGGTGGGCTGGATGTCTCCTAATGATTATGGAGGTATAATTTGATTTCACGTTCCCTCACCATGCCCTTTTCATTCTCTCCCTCCCTTTAAAAAAAAAAAATTGTCGGTCACAGATGTAAATCCTGATCTTCTAGGGCAACAGTACCATCTACAAAATGTCATCTTCACCTTTTTTATTCACTTATTTGATTAGATGGTTTAGACCTAGTTGTGTATGGCTCTCTTAACCAAGTTTAATTGGTCAATAATTTCTGGGGAGAGAGAAACAGACAGATACATTGAGGACTGACGTTGCGCAACCCTGAACTAAGATCAGAATGAGAAGACTGAATGAGTGATATTGAACTTCCGCGACTACATTTTCACAGACGTGTTAGAATCAGAATGCATCAACTTGATAGACCAATTTAGCATGCACTGGATGTGATCTGTGAGTTGTGAAGCGATGGTGTTTAACTTTTTTTTTTATGACTCTCTAAACTTAGACTCCGACTTGAATGCAGTTGTGTTTCCCCCACAGGTTTCAATCGTTTCTGAACTGCTCTGCTACAGCACAGGCCTTTTTATTTTCACATAAACGTCATCAGTGCACAACACCCACAACTTATAGGTTTGACTCATCTCGCACCAGCGGAACGGTCTCGCGGGAGGCGAATATTGATTCTGGAGAGTTTATTACCCAGCTGTCAGTGTGTGTCTGCTGAAACAACGTCAACGCCAGCCCAGTTTGTGTCTTTGCGCTTACATCTTGGCAGGCTGTTCAAAGTGAAATCTCTGAAAGGCCCTTGTACTTTTCGCCAATGTTTCTTTCCCTGACCAGTTTGCTGTTATATAAAAACATAATTTTTGGAGATGAACACCCTCAAGGTGTTCTTATACGAACCTAGGAAAAAGTTTCAGTCACTTCAGAAACTCCCTTGTTCCTTCGTGGCTGGTTGTTTGTTTTGCCCCAGAGGTGTGATTCCTGCCATAGTATGCCTGGTTGGCTGATGCTGATAGGTTGTCTGTTTACATGGCGACAGGCTCAGAGTGGCCACGGGTCACATCTTAGGCTAGCACCAACGACTTGGCACTGTTGCATTGTTTGCACTGCAGATTAGACTGAGGTGCGATGTTGAGCTCCTCTGATTAGGGTGGGTGTGTCTATACGGAGTGAAAGCCTTTCAATCTACAGGGCCCCTGAGCACTAATCTGTAATTTAATTAGCCGGGACATCCGTCACTCTAATTGTGGGGGGGGGGGGGCTGTCACAGATGTCAGATTGGCCCGGGCGTACCCGCTTCTTTTCCACCTCCTTGAAGTCCCAGTGAGTTGCGTTCAGGAGCGGTAAAGGCTGTCTAAACCCATGGAATGTGGCACCTCATTCTGCAAACGAGACAACAGACTGCAGGCTTCCCTTTTGAAGCTCCATGCAGCTACTGCCGGAGTATAACCAACCCTAACCTGACTCCCTGACCACGATGTGCGAGGAAGCACTTGTCAACGAGGGTGTCTGGCAACTCGCCCGAGGCGTAAACTCTTCATAAATGTTTAAACCGCCTTTATGCCTTCTGAAATATGTTAAAGCATCCTCGGTTACTTGACTCTGAGATAAAGTATCACCTTCATCCCCACACTCACCCCCACACTCACACACACCCCCACCCCCACACTCACCCCTAGAAATACACAGTGCTATTTGTATCGACTTGTACAAAAAATAGCCAGGCACAAACCCTCATGCAGTTATCACAAACCCTCCGGCAGTTATGCCCAATATGAATACGGGCTTCTTTCCTTCTCAAAAGGAGTATTTCGACCCTAATCCTAATCAATAGGCCAGGGATCATCAGCTAGATTCAGCCCCGTGCCGTTTAAAAAAATGCAAAAAATTATTGAGTGGATTGTTGTCAGGGGGCCGGAACGTAATTACAAATAATTTCAGCTGCAAATTCACCGCAATAAATCATTATTTCAAACCTTGCTTGTATATGATTGTGTGTCTCTGTATTATGCGTGGGAATACTTGAACAGATTTCCTAAATAAAAATCACTTGGACCTGATGTCCTGGTGTTTTTAGTCTTTTATGAAAATCCCCCAAAATCGAAACGTTTGCTCAGAACTTGAGGGGCCGCCAGTTGGGGAACCTTACAATTGATGCTTCTTTGGATTGGATGTCTCTCTCCCTCGCCGTGTCCCTGTATGAACTGGAATACAAATTATATTATGTACTCCTTTTGGCATATTAATTATTGGCGTGCGGAATGAAACAGGAATTGTCCCTGTCCCGGAGGGATGAGCTGTGCACAAGGAATAAAGAAACTTTATCTTCTGAGGGTATTCACTCTGAAGCGTGACAGTCAGGCCCAACCCATTCTCACTGAATAACAAACACACTGTAACCAACTGCTGAATCATATCAGCACCTGTATTGAAATACGGCCCCACTGTTAAGGGGATTGTCTCTTTCTTTTCTTTCTTGGTGATTCTTCTTTGGGATGTATAAGAGAGCGGTGGGAGAGTGGGGAGGAGGGGACTGGGGATCATAATAATGTACTTGGCATTATTATTCATGCTTTATAGGTTCCTCTGGCTTGATGTATTTGGTCAATTTGTTTTTTGTTGTTTTTTTTAACTGCGTTTTGGGGTTTATTTTGACTGTTTTTATTTTCAATTGTAATCCATAACCTTGTTCTATATAATAGTGAGTTATTTTGTAAGACAATTTACTAGCCTGGTAGGTGGGAGGAGTCAATGCATTTATTTTTTTCTTCCTGGAGATCTCTGGCCATGATAAGTGTTAGTGGAGGTCCATTAGTGGAGGTCCATTAGTGGAGTTGAGACTGACAGGACGGGAGCAGAGTCGGCATCAACACGTGCTCCACCCGGCAACGGCCCGGCGGTGGCGTCCGTATCCCTCATTCCCAGCTGTCAACCTGTGCGCTAGACAGGCACGGTGGCTTTCCCCGGATGCCGGGAATGACGGCGCTGGGAACAGAGTGGCACCGGAATGGAACTGGATCTATTACACCCACGCTCTGTTTCCCAGAATTCTTTGCTCCGCGAGTGAAAGAAATCTGTATGCATATCCGCTGAGAGGAAAACCGCTTTCCAAGACAAGTGAGCTGACTGTACTACAATAGCACAAAGCTGTTGTATTAATGCTGGTATGGGAAACATGCTATCTTCTATTTGGGGACGTTTGCTGCGTCTAGGTGTATCACGGTGATCATTCCATATGGATACAGTTCCAGATTCTCTTGGACATGTGTTTTAGAGTAAAGCTTTTCTTTACACCTGTATCATCTGCTGCAGGTAGTGTCTGGGTCCAGGAGGATATGATCTCCTCTATCACAGTGTGACGTGTATATTGAACAGCGGCCTTGGACCATACACATCTCTTTTCAACTGCACTTTCTTACGCTTCCTCACAATCTCTGACAGATGACAGAAATGTTTAGATAAATCGGCACTTCCGAATATCCGAAAGGATGTTAGTATGGAATTGATAATGATTTCTGAGTTTATGCACCACTTCTATAAACTAATGATCTGTTGATGTTGAAGCTGTTTACAGTGTAAACATGCACATTGCTCCCCAATAATCCCCACAGAACCGAAACTGACAGAGTGCCTTGAAGCAGTGTTTTTTTTTTTAATCTAATTTATTTGAACCTTTTGAAACTATTTACTTTTTGGAATGCTTTTCACTGTGGGGAAATGGCCTACTTTAAAAACACTAGGTTGGCAATAGATTTTTTTTGTTCAGAAGTGGTCTTATTTACAAGTCCTTTCTGTAATTAAAGGTGCTGACACCTAACAATTTAGAGATGATTGCCTTTGTTGATGAATAAATTAAATATATATTTATTTATATTCCGGTCTCTTACATTGCTTGTTCTGATATTTTGTTTTTTCTTTATTGTATATATTTTTTGTTAGTTATTACTGCACTGTTGGTGCTACGAACAATCATTTCGCTGCACCTGTGATAATGTCTGCAAATCTGTGTACGTGACCAATAAACTTTGATTTAAAATCTTAGAGCTGACTTTCTTACCTTAATCCAAATCAAATCTGTTGCAGGGAGTGGGCCGTGAAGGCCTGTTATAGCCTATTGCCAATGTTTTCAACTTCATTGAATGAGAACCAATTGGGAAACGGGTGATTGTGTCCGGGCCACGAGGGAAGAAACTCCACATTCAGCCATCTTACATTCAACAGTATTTCCATTCTGCTGGGCCCATTCTTCTCCTAAAGAAGGGAGCTGCAGAGGGCAGGGGATCTTTAACCTGTCCCAACATTCCTTTATTCAGGTATTTTCGCGGCTAATCCTACCGCGCCTCAAGTCGATGTTTACAGGTCTTTGCAGATTTAGCATGTGAATAGGGCCATGTCGGGGGATTTTTTTTTGCTGGGCACGCTTGACTGCATCTTGTTCAATATCACAACACTTGGATTTGCATGTTAATATGGCCCCTGCTGAAGTCGCCCCATTAGACTCAACAATAAGCAAAGAAAGATAGTCGCTCTCTCTGTGATAATTCTTGTAAGGATTCTTATTGAATCAATTTGGGAGAGTACTCCTGCAAATGAAAGCCGGCATCCATCTCGATCGATACAGGGCTGCGTGTCGGAGTTATCCCATTTTTCACTGATGCCCCCGTGAGATGAGGGGTTTTCTAATTTAGAAACCCTACCCCTCCCCTTAATCTCGTCTAGTTTTTGGTTTTGTTGTTCTTTTTTGTCTTCCCCCTTTCCCTTCCCAAAGTGGCGTATCTCATGGATTCATCCCAAGAGTTTCCCAGTGCCATTTTTTAAAGATTCCCTCTCTCATTAGCGACGTTTGCTTGTTTGGCCCTGGCACAAGTGCTCCCAATGTGTCTTTCTCCCCATCCCCCTTTATTTAAGAACCCCCCCCCCCCCCCCCCCCCATCTTGACTGGCGTACAGTATGCAGTAGCATCCTGGGACAAGACGTTGGGGGAAAACATGTCATGAGATGGGATTTCATCCTCACACACACACACACACACACACACACAGAGCAAGAGATTTGAATTAAACATAAGCTGTGGAAGGTAATTGTCAAAGCTTCACATGGAAGTAAAACTGAAAAATGAGGGCCATTCTCATACTGAGCAGTCTTAACTCGGTTACCTCAGGTGGCATTTCCGCCTCAGTCGAGTTTGGATAAGCACGTAGATGGTAGGTGAATGACACAGGCTCCATTACAGTGAGAGGAGCAGCAGTTGACAGTCTCCTTTGAGCTTTTTACACATCGCTCAAGTTCAGACAAGCTTTTTCTGTTGCGTTTTGTTGTCGTCGTTGGTGATGTGATTTCTAAAATGTTTGGAGATTAGGAGTTGTTCAAGATGTTTTTAATTCACCGGCTACACGAGATTAGAAACACAGCTGCAATCCCTCCAGAAAAAAAGAGCGCATGGGATTGGAAATTGAAGGATGCCAAGAGAACAAACTTACTTTTTTTTTTAAGCGTTGTTGACGCCTGAGGTGTACAGTGTACTTCGGAGTTGCGTTTTGTTGTTCCGTGAGTGGGACAGTGGAAGTTCTGTCCCAAGGATCTGCTTCTGCTGGGTTTCAAGGAGCTAGAAGGTCTGGAAGAGATGACTAAATCTCTGGGTTGTTCAGTGGATCTTTAGAGGCCTTTCGGGGGCAGGCAGCTTTCAAGAATTGCCTTCCAGCCAATCAAGACTCTGCCTTTTCCCATAATCCCCAGCACAAGGTCTTGGGAGTGACGGTCGGTCGGGGCTCTGACTGCACCATCTGTTTCATCATTAGCCCCATTAACTAGCACTTAATTACCTCATGGTTGACTGTCACTTATCTGACACACACACACTCACACTCCACAACCTGCCGCTTGTTTGATGCAGTGTTCATTGCCGCACTGTAATTGTGTAATGGTAATCCACTCGTCTTGGTCTCTCTGAGGCGCTGGCCTCTTCCATAACTCACAGGTCTGTCTATTCTCTCTCAAAGGTTTGTAAAAGCATCGTTGCTCAGCTTCCTCTCCTACATGACCACTGATTTGATTGGACATGACAGGAGACCGCAATACCCAGGCCTTTTCTCTGTACATACAATCCTTCTACTTTACTCTCTTTTTTTATCAGTGGTAGTGAAAGAATGATGAGGGAAGGACTTCCTGTAGCAAGGCTGCTTCATAATTGTAATCCATCAGTTCATTCAGATGTTGACTTGTGTCATTTGCACTGCAGAAATGAACACGGTTTTGATATCTCCTATAATTGTTCTTTCTTTTTCTTTGTCTCCTGCCTATGGTCCCACCTGTGCTGTCCTTGTCTTTGTTTTACTGTAGGTAAGTGTCAGTTGTTCATCTCCTGCCTCTCATAAAGCCAGCTACTGTGATGAAATATGGCACTTGTTTTTGGTCCTGTCATTGAAACCGTGGCCACTACAGTAGAGCATAGTGCCTTTAAGTAGCACTAAAGCAGTATCTGTCATTTCTACTTTCTGACCCTGCCATTTTGTTTTGGAAGCTGAGGGATGGGGCTGGAGAAATGTAGGAACCAATGGGTACATCATTCATTGAAATGACCATTGAACAGCAGGAAATGTCACTGATAGTGCCTTTTAAAATTGGACAAAGAGGAAAGGTTTTCTTGCTAACTAACCTCCATTATATACAGTATAGTAGACCACGCAAGTGTGTGTGTGTGCATGTTGAGGGGAGAGCAAGGGATTTGTCAGTTATCTGCATCCAAATCTAAACTCCCTTGGCATTTGGCACTACTAAACATATCTCCAATCCCATCAAAGGAATCGTGGAGTGATTTTTATTATTTCTACCTTACTTTTTTTTATAACGCTTGATTGTAAAAGGTTGATTTGAAACAGGCCTACATAGTCTCTGTAGCAAATCTCTTTGACAAACAGCTGCTAAATTAATGGCAGAATATTGTCATCAACAAGTCGTATAGCATCCTGTTCACGTTCTAATGACTAGCACGACAAAAGAGAACAAAGCAGACCACCAACGCATTACTACCAGATGGCGTCCCCCATCGTGACGGTGCGTAAATAAATAGATAACCACTCATTTTGCCTGGGCTAACCGCCATTTAGTGCATTAAGTGACATCAAATGCCTGATCGTTTATTTCCCGACGACTTCCATTAGGTTTAATCTGCCACCTCTAAAAGGTGTTTAATTGCAGGGCTGCTCTTAAAGAAAAGGAACCCGGGTAGCAGTAATGCGGATTCATCTAATGGCGTCGACATTTATTGCAATCATTTTAAGAGGACGTGTGTAAAAAGTGTTTTCTACCGGTTCGTGTGCACTAGCCATTATACCCCAGGTCCTGGTAGCTGTAGGCTATATTGGGAGTGGCTTGTAATGATATTTTGTTGGTATGCATGCTCTTATAAATGTTAAGATAATGATTACGTTTATGGAATTATGTTTTTAGTGAGCCTTTATGAGACTATGATTACACTTACAGCATGTCAGCGGGCACATGCAGTAAACCTGTATTAAACTGCCGTAAGTAAGAGACGTGGAAGGTGTGTGTGTGTGTGTGTGTGTGTGTGCCCCACGAAGCACAGCAGTGTGGCACTGAACTTCCTGGGAGTTGCATTACTTTCCATAGATTGCATTGCGCCCCGTGATGATATTCCTGTTGATACCACGACTATAATTTAACACCCACACAGTGTTCAACGTTCACTGAAGTTGCTAGCAAGTTTACTGGGTAGCTGCAGTAGTTGCCTAGTTAACCATACAGACTTACAAGCTAACAAAACAATCAGTCCTCCTAAATATAATCTAGCTAACTATTTATGATTTTTTTAAATAAATTGTTCTGAAATAACCAGAAAACTCCTAGCTGTTGCTTATTGCTGTGCATTATAGGGAAATAATGTGCACAGTGATGCTTTACCATTATAGGGAAATAATGCACACACTCGAATGCCCTTCAAGCCAATCAGAAACAAGTGTTCAACAACGCCATGGTATAGAATGACATGTCTGCTTAGACGGGTCATTACTGTTGTTGATGGAACTCAGCCTAACATCACCTGACATAACCCTGTCATAACTGTTCTCTGCTTTATAGCAGTGCACAGTGATGCTTTACCTCTATTGTTGTTACTAAGTTGACCATTTGTGTCAAAGTGATGGGTGCTATATCCTTCCCATAACAGAGTTGATATAGGCTTGATATGTTAGCCCACCTCATGGAAAAGTGTCAAAGCTGCCTGAGGACAAAAAACATGACCTCTTACTCCACTGTGTGTGTGTGTGTGTGTGTGTGTGTGTGTGTGTGTGTGTGTGTGTGTGTGTAAAAGAAGACCGAAGGGTACTGTCACGCTTGGCCGGTACCTACTTTTCAATAAGGGAGGTGGGGATCACTTACTGGCATGTTTTAAGAGGAGAGAGAAATGTCTCGTCACTTCGATATATTTGCCTTGGCTTGACAATTGTTAGTGAAGCTGTCTCTTGTTTTCATGGATAACAACAAAGGGAATCTGGATTCTTGCGTGGAATGGGAGGCCTATACCTGCCTGCCACAGTCATCTGGCGTTTCCAAGGTAACGGTATTATGAAAAATAAGCAAAGGGTTGGTAGACTGTGGGGGCTATCAGCTGTCCTAGTCCGGCTGTTGACTGTGTTGGAGCCTAGAGTGAATAGCCCCCTACAATAGTTGAGTGAGAGATGCTCTGTGAAAGGAATTCAGTTGAGTTTCGGTGTCCTCTGTGAGATCTGAACTGTGAGTCTTGACAACCTTTTGGCAACCATTTCTATGAGACCGATGGGTAGATGTATACATTAAGTGTACCATTTAGATGTGTATTGTATCGCATTCCCATTGTCTTATGATATTGAGTAGGGTTTACATGCATGCTAATAATTCAATATTAAACTGGGTATGGCAGAAGGCTGAGTGGCATTAGTCATGTTAACCCCTTACTCGGCTTATCTTAATTGGAGTGAGGTCATACTCAAAGTAATAATATGTAATAAAAGCACGTACAGTTGAAGTCGGAAGTTTACATCACTTAGGTTGGAGTCATTAAAACTCGTTTTTCAACCACTCCGTAAATGTCTTGTTAACAAACTATAGTTTTGGCAAGTCGGTTAGGACATCTACTTTGTGAATGACACAAGTAATTTTTCCAACAATTGTTTACAAAAAGATTATTTCACTTATAATTCACTTGATCACAATTCCAGTGGGTCAGAAGTTTACATACACTAAGCTGACTGTGGCTTTAAACAGCTTGGAATATTCCAGAAAATTATAGCATGGCTTTAGAAGCTTCTGATAGCCTAATTGACATTATTTGAGTCAATTGTAGGTGTACCTGTGGATGTATTTCAAGGCCTACCTTCAAAGTCAGTGCCTCTTTGCTTGACATCATGGGAAAATCGAAAGAAATCAGCAAAGACCTCAGAAAGAAATTCTAGACCTCCACAAGTCTGGTTCATCCTTGGGAGCAATTTCCAAACGCCTGAAGGTACCACGTTCATCTATACAAACAATAGTACGCAAGTATAAACTCCATGGGACCAAGCAGCCATACAGAGCCATACAATTCTAGTCTACAATTCTACCCAGATCTGTTTGTTGTCCTGCCAAGTCCTGTGGTCATTGCATTGGCATAACAATGGCCGCAGGAGAGACCAGGCTAATACAATACGTAAAGGAACTGTACATTTCTCATTTGTCCCCCTGACATTCTCTTTGACACCACTTTTAATGCAAGGCTGGCTATTGTGTGTTTGTGTACGGCTTGGGCGGTATCCAGATTGTCATACCTTCATACCGACCTTATTTGGGAATACCGGCACTGAACACAAGGGACGCTGTTTTCAAACCCCACTGAGCCTCTGTAATCCATAGGTTAGCATTTAGCTCATTTTAGACAGATATGGCAGCTCTGCTTCTAGCTCCCAAGCAACTTTGCAGTATTTCAGTTTGTGTGTTATTACAAGCATTTTGCTACACCCGCAATATCTGCTAAATATGTGTATGTGACCAATAACATAAAAAAAAAATGATTTAAGATATCTAGCTGGCAAACATTTAGTTGTTTATTCCATACTGTAATTAGATCACCTGTCACGTACTGCACAACACTCACAAGGCTCCGGTCTCTCGTCATTGTATACTTGTAAACAAACACTACGTGACTGGGCACTACCGGTAAGCTTCATGATGGAAAATTATGTGACCGGTAAAATGAAGAACTCGATCTTCTTATCATAACATATTGCAGGTAATTACTTAAGAAGCTACAAATATTCAAATGTAATAAAACACTTCAAATAATTAGTTTCAACGGTATTGACAGTATTGAAAAACCATCCTGTGTTTCTAAATACCCCGGTATATGGCCCAAGCCTAGTGTGTGCATCTGCGCATGTGTAACTGTGTATGACCACCATTCAGGAAGTAATGACTCACCACTAGCTACACTATTCCAAGACCTCTACAGCTGCACTATGCAGCACGGCCACAGGATATGTCACACTTGTATAGACCTGTGCTCAAAGGGTCAAAAGTCATATGAAAATGTGTTTGCGGTCATAATTGATCAGGAGGTGCTAGGCAGAAAAGTACAGTGTCAACATCTAGAATACGGGTTGCACACTGACTCCCTCATTACCCAACACATACCCTGTATTGTAGTAGCAAGACTGACAATGTCCCAGGCCTTAATCTCTTTCCAAACAAGGGTATGTGTTGGCACATGTGAAAGTGCAGCTGTGTCCCTAAGCTATAGTTCAACTTCCACATGTTCTGAAATATGAGGGGAATGGAAAAAGTGAATAATCAGTGTTGAATGAATGTTTTGTTTTTTTCCCCTGAGAAGTCAGTGCATCAGCTATTACTACAGCTGAGCAAGCAGAGGGGCAGTGAGTTAAAACAAGGCAGCTATTTCTCAGAGCTAGGCGTCTTGATGGGAAAACACTTCGTGGTCTTGGGCACCACACGCACGTACGTGCGCACGCAAACACACATTTACCCGTGTATTTAGACATGAATAATCATATTTTTTGGCTTAATTCCGTATCTAATTACAAATGTTTGGCCCCATGCTGCCTCCCTCCATGGGGAAGTGACAGCTGTTCCTTGCTCTGACTCATATACTTGCGTAACTCGGGGGCCGAAATGAAACGCATCTAGCTCCAGCTTCCTGAGAAAATGGCCTTGGCTTCTTCCCAGTCTGAAGGGGAGTTTGCGGGAACGTTTTACTGCAGAAGAAAGAAGCGTGCGCGCGCACGCACACACACTGCATCTAGGTGGTGTTAGCCTTATCAAAGCGATTGTCAACATTAGGGCTTGGCTAGGCCCATAATGTGCTCACTCTCTCACACATGCGTTGCTATTATACTAGGGCCCTATAAAATCGTTTTTATTTTTTGCCTGATTCCGCCGGCCCCCCACCCCTCAATTCTGTTTCTCTCCGTTATTGTTTTTCCAAGTTTCCACTTTCCCCACCTTTTTTTTCATAGAACATCCAATTTAGTTGTTTTCTAAGTCCACAACAATGCTTAAACCACATCAGTAGACCACTTTTGAGGTCTGGTAACATTTGAGAAATGTAGATTATTTTTTGGTGTAGTTACCCTTTAATTCCAGTGCAAGATGTTTAGTGTTTTTCTGTACTGTACGTGATGTTGAGAGTTTTGCAAAACAAATACCCATTGGATTGTGGCAAATAATCAGGATATCATTCTGCCAGGTAAGCATAGTCAACTACAAAGTAAACATTTAATTGAGAAGGTTTTTGGGAAAGCCTTTCCATCTACCAGAATACTTTTCATTAGCGTCATTGCTAACGTCTACAAAGTGGTAGATTCGCGCACCGAACATACACAGACAGGGGGAAGTCTCATTGCCTCTTCAGAAAGTTGCAGGAAATATGAATCACCAGAGGCGTCATGCCTTCAGATTTTGTTGTTTCCCCCTAAAGAAAATCATTTTCTTTCTCTGTAATACTACTAGCAATTTTATGAAGTTGGCTTTAGCTAGCCCAGATAGGTTCCCATTCCAGGCTATCAGTCACGTTTAGAGTAGATAGCTTGTCTAACGATCTTAACTGGCATGCCTGCTGGCAACGTTTG
Organism: Salvelinus namaycush; assembly: GCF_016432855.1. Lineage (NCBI taxonomy): Eukaryota > Metazoa > Chordata > Actinopteri > Salmoniformes > Salmonidae > Salvelinus > Salvelinus namaycush. The sequence goes on from NC_052339.1 coordinate 25,365,698, forward strand.
TAGACTTTGGAAAAGAAAGCAATAACTTAATGTACTGAATAAGACTCACATTCTTTTCAATCTTTTACCCAGATGCAGAGAAGAATATTTTGTTTGTTTAAACTAAGAACCACCAGTCAGGAGGATACAGACAACTCAAGCGGTAGACTTAGATGTACAGAAAAATTGTCATTTAAAATTTTTAAAAGTAAAATTAAGCATAATGTTAATGGTTCTAGATTGCAAGAAAAAGCTGTTTCGAGTGTTTGAAAAAGGCTAAATTCTCCACCTTCCTGACTGGGGTTGTAGCCCACTCCGGACCAGCCCCCAGCTATCCATACATACATTGTGCCCCCTCAGACTTTTGGGGTGCTCGACACCCCTGCCAATCTCGAATGCATTCTGTTCATGGTTTAGAAAAAAATAAAAAATAAAAATGGTTTTTGAATTCGGTTTTAATGTCTGGATTCCGTGATTCTCTCCTCCGATCTCTGCATCACAGATTTCATAGGACCCTTTTATACTCAGCCACAAACTACTTCTCCATCTCTTATCGATCCAAATCCCAACCCCCCCCCACCACCCCCCACCCCCCCGCACCTGACAGTGTGCTAGTGGGAGACGTTTGCTCAGCCAAGCCCGACACCCAACAAGCACAACAACCAGAACAAAGTGGATTTTAGGGAGGGAGGGCTGCCAAAATGACCCAATTTAATTTGCCAATTTAACTGATAATCATCTCAAAGTGCGAGTACAGCTCGTGGGAGAGAATGCCGTGAACTCAACAGCTGTGGTGCATACAACACTAAAACACACCCACAATATGTGGGGAAACCAATGAGCCAAGATATGAGCCTAATGTTACTGAAGGATATACCCACAACATGATTTCTGGATCATTTTCTATATTGTTGCCAAATCAGTCAGTAGTGAGTAATCAAAATACTCTATCAATGTCATTCTTGCTCCCCCATTCTCCTCGCCACTCTCTACTTTTTCTCTGTCCATCCATCTATCCCTGCATTGCTCCTCCACCTCTATCTCTGTCTCTGTGTGGGATTTGAGCCGTATAGCATTACAATTTCAAAAGGCCCTGTCTTATGGACTCCCTTGTCAGGGAAGGCCAGTGGCGATGTTTAAGGGATGTGAAGTATGAGGAATGATTCCGGAGGGCAGCGCTCCCACTGTTTACATTGCCATGTCACGTATCATTAGGCCAGTGAAGTCTTAAGGCCTCGCTGCTCATCTCAGCTGGCCCTCCACGCCAAGGCCTCCATAACATGCCCCAGGCCGCTCATTGATCAAACTCAAACTTTTAAAAATGCTTTTTCTCTACACGCACCATTCCCCTCATGGTGTGTATATGTGTATTTGTTATTATCACCACTCTTCCTGGGATCCAAACACATTAAGGAACTTACATCACACATAAAACAAAAGATGAAACAGGACATCATATAACATTATTACATCACCACGTATCTACACTACAACATGTATAATACCACCATACAACAATATTACAATGTACGTGTGTAGTGTGTGTGTGTGTGTGCTAGTGTTGTGTGCATATGCGTGTGTGCACATGTGAAAGTACTAAGTGTTTTGGAAGTAGAATTGATTCAATAACTAACTATTTTTATATGTTGGTGCCATATGCAAATCATTTATTTCTGGATGGGAGTGCTCCGGTGATTCCGTTTAGTGGATTTCTCACCTTGTCCAAGGAGTGAAAACAATGAACAAACCTGCTGCATAATGAGCTCGGGAGAAAAAAAGGAAAAAAATCCTAGCCAGAATTGGCGCTTCCAATTATCACTGTTTTGCTGTGACAGGCTCCCCGCGGGCTTGCATCTCACCGCTCCTCCTAAGTGTTTGTGTACACATTTAGGCTCCCGAGTGGCGCAGCGGTCTAAGGCACTTCATCTCAGTGCTAGAAGCGTCACTACAGACCCAGGTTCGATTCCAGGCTGAATCACAACTGGCCATGATTGGGAGTCCCATAGGGCGGTGCACAATTGGCCCAGCGTCGTCCGGGTTAGGGTTTGGCCGGGGTAGGCCATCATTGTAAATAAGAATTTGTTCTTAACTGACTTGCCTGGTTAAATAAATAAAACATGTGTAGAGTATGTGCCTTAGAAAACCTCTGAGGTGTCAGAGGCGGTGTGCATCTGATGCCCCTTGTCCTAACAGAGTTTATTCGCTATGCACACTCTAACCCACCACACATGAATCAAATCAAAATCACATTTTATTGGTCACATACACATATTTAGCGGATGTAGCGAAATGCTTGTGTTCCTAGCTCCAACAGTGCAGTAGTATCTAACAATTCACAACAATACACACTTCTAAAAGTAAAAATGGAATTAAGAAATAATATACAGGACCAGTCAAAAGTTTGGACACCTACTCAAGCGTTTTTATTTGTACTATTTTCTACATTGTAGAATAATAGTGAAGACATCAAAACTATTAAATAACACATGGAATCATGTAGTAACCCAAAAAGTGTTATACAAATCAAAATATATTTGAGATTCTTCAAAGTAGCCACCCTTTGCCTTAATGACAGCTTTGCACACTCTTGGTGTTCTCTCAACCAGCTTCATGAGGTAGTCACCTGGAATGCATTTCAATTAACAGGTGTGCCTTGTTAAGTTCATTTGTGGAATTTACTTCCTTAATGCATTTGAGCCAATCAGTTGTGTTGTGACAAGGTAGGGGTGGAATACAGAAGATGGCCCTATTTGGTAAAAGACCAAGTCCATATTATGGCAAGAATGGCTCAAATAAGCAAAGAGAAACGACAGTCCATTACTTGAAGGTCAGTCAATCCAGAAAATGTCAAGAGCTTTGAAAGTTTCCTCAAGTGCAGTTGCAAAAACCGAGCGCTATGATGAAACTGGCTCTCATGAGGACCGCCACAGCAAAGGAAGACCCAGAGTTACCTCTGCTGCAGAGGATAAGTTCATTAGAGTTACCAGCCCAAATAGTTGAAGTAACAGACACATCTCAACATCAACTGTTCAGAGGAGACTGCGTGAATCATTCCAAGAGTTGCACGGAGATAGCTAGTCCCATAATACACATGGATATAGGAACTGTAGTTGACTGGTAGAATAGTTACTTTTCCTAATTTAGCGTTATTGTGGAGTTTGAGAATCGCATTTGGCTCAGCAGCTTATGAGATATTCCTGTCGTTCATCAACCGTGTGCTGTTGTCAGCGTGTGTGTGTCAGAGGGAGAAAGAATAGAAGATTGATGAAGAGGGACTTTGACGTGGAAAGACGGAGAGAGTGAAATGGACAGTGAGAAGGGGGTAGAGGCTGTCTGAGAGAAACCTTAGTCAGTAAAGGCTCTGGAGGTTTCTCCATTGTGCCTGTCGCTCACCCTCATGGCTACGCTCTGCCAAAACCACCCAACCAACCCCAAAGCTTAAAAGCCCTGCCCCTTACCGTTAGGGGGGGTTCAGAAAATGGCAGGTAATTGTTTTCCCTTTCCCCTTTTTACCACCACACTCTTCATGTGCAGGCCACCCACACTCTCCATATTGTTTAGGCTGACAAGACAGGAGCTAAGTGACCGAGCTAGCCAGGAGAAAAAAGAGAAAAGAAGTTGGCGGTTCTCCAAAGAAGGCAAGAAGGAGAGTGAGTAAGGAAAGGACGACAGGGAGAGAGAAGCAGGGGAAAGGAATCAGCTTGTCGCTTCATCGATTCTCAAAAAGGATGAAAAAAAGGAGCCACGTTCCTTTCAAATGGAAGCCGAGCGTGGCTGTAATCAACTGCCTGCTGCTTTACCTGGCAGTACATTTCCATGGCAACCCTATTAGAAAGCCAACAGAATGGGGCCTTAGGTCGAAGGGGAATGCCAAATACTGGTGCAAAGATAGTTCACTGTGGCAGATGGTACAGGTACAGATGTAGGATCTTTAATTTGATCACCCTGTTGCAAGAGAACTTTCCTGCAACACAACGTGTAGTGTATTTGAGGTTTAAAAAGGCTTCTAAAGTTTGGATTTTCCATCTAGAAATGTCAAACTTGATTTTCCCTTACAGAAAATGTACTATCCTGTACAAAAAAGGCCCTTTACATTTCCTGTTACAGGGTTATTACTGGCTCATATTAAGATCCTACATCTGTAGGGTACGAAGGGGGTTCTTACAGACAAAAAGGGTATTGGAAAGGCTTTGATTGGTATTATTGTGTTGGCTACTTCTCCCGGCCTCTTTGTGTAGAAATGCTAATGCTATCCTGCATATCTCCGGTTATGTTAGTACCCAACCATGTTGTTCTCAACTGTATCTCTGTCTCTATTGAGAATTATCCCTATCCTGGATTTGAACCGGCTAACCTCAGCATTGCCCACAAAGACAATCACTCATCAGGCAAAATAGCTTCTCCTTCCTCACTCGTCTCCAGATCTCAAGCACAGGAGCATCGCATCAATACTTAAAAAACAATATGCCTCACTTGCATTCATTAGTTCCCTTTCCCTCTTAAACACATATACACTTACTGTATGCACAAGCACACACATTCTGCCTCTGAAAAGTTCCACACAGCCGGCGAGCCAACATGTCTCTACAGCGTGTAATCTTGAGGAATTTACAAAGTCCCTCTGCTTCTGCGAAAAACCCTTTGAGGTGATTTGCGTGGAGAAGTCGACGATTGAGATGTAAGGCTTTCTTTTTTTGCTCTCGTCCCTCAAGCGTGTTTAGAACACACAACTGTTCCAGCATGCCAAACAGGATCTCCGAAATAAAAAAAACCTTGAAGATCAAGGCTCGTAGGTCAAAGGTTGCAGAGGGGTGTCCCGCCGTGGCTCTTATCTCCGGGATTTCTGGAAACCTTTTATTTTGTTATCCTTTAATTCCTCCAGTCCTCAGCCAGACTCCACCTGTCAAGAGTTAGTCATAAATAACCATGAAGCTCTCTGTATATCACTCAGGGTCTGTTGAGTTTGAAGAATAACAAATGTCTTTATTAAATCAAACAGCCAGACCTCTGCAGTATATCAAGTGTTACTGTAATTCCACCCCACTCCCTCTGTTTCACCCCCCCTTTCCTTTCTCTCCTCTGCTTTTCCTACCGCTTTCCTGTTCATTAGTTCAAGGATCTTCTTCAGTGGGGCTCTGGACATGATTCACCGCCATGACACCTGCTCGCCATGACACACACACACTATCCCGAGAGACCACCCCCCTGGGCACACGCTATCCCCAGTTGAATTGGCAATCTCGCATGAACCGAAAGGTTAGATATGGCCTATAGTTTGCCGTGAACTCCAGATTTGGCACTGGTATTGGTAGTTTTTGTAAGTGCAAAGATCAAAAGGTAAAAAGGCAAGACTATAATTTTTCCTTAAAGATGAGATCTGTGCATTTGTTCTTATCGTTGTTTTGAGGAAATTAACGCCCAGCGTTGTTTTGAGGAAATGAACGTCCAGCGTTGTTTTGAGGAAATGAACGTCCAGCGTTGTTTTGAGGAAATGAACGTCCAGCGTTGTTTTGAGGAAATGAACGTCCAGCGTTGTTTTGAGGAAATTAACGTCCAGCGTTGTTTTGAGGAAATTAACGCCCAGCGTTGTTTTGAGGAAATGAACGCCCAGCGTTGTTTTGAGGAAATGAACGCCCAGCGTTGTTTTGAGGAAATTAACGTCCAGCGTTGTTTTGAGGAAAGGAACACCCGGCGTTGTTTTGAGGAAATTAACGTCCAGCGTTGTGGTAAAAAACATCCTAGTTAATACTCTGCTGTTCTATCGCACGTGCAGTGACGTCATGGGGGGGACGCGTTTTGTTGTTTGAAGTAAGGTATTTGTTGTAATATCGCAAACAGACGTGGCAGTTTCACCTCTATGGATTCCAGCTTTAAGTAGAGTATTAGGCGGTGTTCTGCATCTAGTTGAGTTCTGGACCATCTCTGCCTTGGCCTGGAATGTTGGCATTGCTGATGTAAAATGAAGGTCGACCTAATGCTCACACCTACTGCGATGGCCTTTTATATGGCCCTGTTGTAATTCTACACTCACCCTGAAGGGTATAGCTAGCTCAGAGTTAACGTTAATAGCTAATTGCTAATGCTAATAGCCAGTCATTATGCAGTTGTCACGATAGCGACTGCTGAGTTGGGTATTTGGTTAGGTTTGTAAAAAAAAGTACTCTGGTCCTTTGGTACTATTAGTGCTTTAGTATACTGCCGATTTACCAAAGGTGTCTAGAATATCATACTGGAGGATTTGGGGCCAGTTTCTCAGAAAATTGGATACAATAAGATAACCAGTACAACCAAAGCTGTCCACTGATTTTTGCAACAATCGTCACTTCGACACAATTTTGAGCTGGACGACTGGGACCTGATTTAGTTTTCTGCTTCGTTATTTATGACATACTCATTCTCACGGAACACCTGCCACTGTTGAGCATTGAGTGTTGTCGTCCCCCCAGTTAACTGAGAGCCGATCTTGAATTCCACCAGTGTCTGGATTTACCATACAGTTCTGTCCTGGCACACCTGGCCGGCACTAAAAGAAACTATATAATATTTTATTTCTCCACTCCAGGTCCTCTGTCATCACTATTTATCACCAGGCCTGATTTGAACGGGGAACCTGCTAGTATTGAACATGGCCAGTGTTTACGAGACCCAAGTGTGACAGAGTGGAAGCCCATCCTTTTCTTTCTCTGCCCACAGGTTATTTATCTACCACTGGTCCCACTACCAGGACCCCCGGCAGTATTAAACATGTCGGAAAAATGTCTCTCTCTGGCGAGGATGGGGTATTGAGATGTGTGACAGGTCGGGGGTATGCGGCGAAGCGCCACACCTGCCCGGATTAAACATGTCAACATTTACGAGCCCCTTGTGGGACAAGAGAAGCAATCTTATTTTGGGTAATCGCGGTGCTCTTGGCTGCGGGTCCATCTGCTGCACACCTGCTTCAACTCTGAGATGAGTGGAGAGATCTTGTTGCGGCAGGGCCCGGGAATAAGAGAGTCCTGGGTCATTGGCAGTTTCCTCATTAGCTTCTTTCTCTGTAAGATGTGTGAAACATCTTGCAACCGCCTCTGTCCTATCGATCGCCTGTTTGTTTTTGTTGTTGTATGATAATTCCCACTCATTCCCACCCTGAAGACATGCTGAGGTTTCCTTCACAGCTGACGTCGCTCATCCCTTTCTCTCTCGCTCAAGCTTTGCCCTTCCCTCCCGCTTAAATCATAGATTCTATTGATAAATCTATTCATAAATAACTGTCTCCCCTTCTCACGCAACAAAATATCTTTCCCCCACTTCCTTCTCACACCGACAATGCCCATCACCCTGTTAGTTAGTTAGTTAGGTGATTAGTTAGATAGATAGTTATAATGTTCGCTTGCCTGTACTGGGTGACATGTTCACAGTTCCAAGAAAAGCCAAGAAAAGTTAGATACATTTATTCTGGCTCTCCAAAAAGAAGGCTCTGAGCTTCTTTGATGGTAGGGGGAAACCTAATTGAAATTCTCCTCCCTGCCTTTCTCTTTCTCTCTTTACTGCCATGCTGCTGACACTGAAAATCTCCGCCTACTGCTGCCGACTCTGCACCCACACCGCTCTTTGAGCGTTTCAGTGGTAGAGCAGAGCACGCCAACAGCTATCCATGTAACGTTGTGGGGGGATTACTGCTTGTCCTAAAACGCCACTGTGCCTTATCACCATGTACTTGACTCATCAAAAGGAAACATCCCCCTGCATGACCATCCAGTCATTTCTACTTAAAGCTGGAATCCTTAATGGTGAAACTGCCACGTCCATTTGCGATATTACGACAACAAAAGTTACTGTAAAGAACAAACCGTTTTTCCCCGCTGACATCATTGCGCGCGCGATAGAACAACACATTATGTACTACACATTTGTTTTACCCTGCTACGTAAACGCTCCTCAGCTCAGCAACAATAACAGGGGAAGTATTGCCCGTCCACATCTACTACAGTATTATGGCTGTAGAGGATGATCATAGTTTCTGTTTGAGACAGAAATGGATGGTGTGATCCAGGGGGACTTTATATTTATCTTTTATCAATGTAAATGTTGATTCTCTATGTATTATCTTTGATCAGGATAGACTATAGACTATATAAAATAAATACTCCCCCTCATGAGGTCGAAGTGTTCCTAGAGCTCTGAGACAGAATTGTGTCGGCACAGACCTGGGGAAGGGTACCAAAAAATATCTGCAGCATTGAAGGTCCCCAAGAGCACAGTGGCCTCCATCATTCTTAAATGGAAGACGTTTGGAACCACCACGACTCTTCCTAGAGCTGGCCTCCTGGCCAAACTGAGTAATCGGAGGAGAAGGGCCTTGGTCAGGGAGGTGACCAAGAACCCGATGCTCTGACAGAGCTCCGGAGTTCCTCTGTGGAGCTGGTTGTCCTTCTGGAACGTTCTCCCATCTCTACAGCACTCCACCAATCAGGCCTTTATGGTAGTGGCCAGATGGAAGCCACTCTTCAGTAAAAGGCACATGACAGCCTGCTTGGAGTTTCCCAAAAGGCGCCTAAAGGACTCTGACCATGATAAACAAGATTCTCTGGTCACATGAAACCAAGATTGAACTCTTTGACTTGAATGCCAAGTGTCACGTCTGGAGGAAACCTGGCACCACCCCTACGGCGAAGCATGGTTGTGGCAGCATCATGCCATGTGAGGATGTTTTTCAGCGGCAGTGAGTAGGAGACTAGTCAGGATTGTGGGAAAGATGAACGGAGCCGACTACAGGGAGATCCTTGATAACCTGTTCCAGAGCGCTCATGACCTCAGCCTGGGGTGAAGGTTCACCTTCCAACAGGACAATGACCCTAAGCACACAGCCAAGACAATGCAGGAGTGGCTTTGGGAGAAGTCTCAATGTCCTTGAGGCCCAGCCAGAGCCCAGACTTGAACCAAATCTAACATCTCTGGAGAGACCTGAATATAGCTGTGCAGCGACACTCCCCATCCAACCTGACAGAGATGGCGAGGATTTGCAGAGAAGAATGGGAGAAACTCCCCAAATACAGGTGTGCCAAGCTTGTAGCGTCGTACCCAAGAAGACTTGAGTCTGTAATCGCTGCCAAAGGTGCTGAGTAAAGGGTCTGAATAATTATGTAAATGTGAGATTTCTGTTTATTTTTAATAAATGTGTAAACATTTCTAAAAACCTGTTCTTGCTTTGTCATTATGGGGTATTGTGTGTAGCTTGAGGAGGGGGGACATTTTAATCCATTTTAGAATTAGGCTGTAACATAACAAAATGTGGAAAAGGTCAAGGGGTCGGAATACTTTCTCAATTCACTGTATGTATTTACAATGTAGTATCTGTATGTACACATAGATGCTGGCTCATGTTGACTCCAATGCTTCCAACAGTTTTTTTATTTTATTTTATTTATCCGGTATTTTACCAGGTAAGTTGACTGAGAACACGTTCTCATTTACAGCAACTTGGGGAATAGTTCCAGGGGAGAGGAGGGGGATGAATGAGCCAATTGTAAACTGGGGATGATTAGGTGACCGTGATGGCATGAGGGACAGATTGGGAATGTAGCCAGGACACTGGGGTTAACACCCCTACTCTTACGATAAGTGCCATGGGATCTTTTAATGACCTCAGAGAGTCAGGACACCCGTTTAACGTCCCATCCGAGAGATGGCACCCTGCCCTGGGGCATTGGGATATTTTTTTTAGACCAGAGGAAAGAGTGCCTCCTACTGGCCCTCCAACACCACTTCCAGCAGCATCTGGTCTCCAATCCAGGGACTGACCAGGACCAACCCTGCTTAGCTTCAGAAGCAAACCAGCAGTGGTATGCAGGGTGGTATGCTGCTGGCGAATTGTCAAGTTGGCTGGATGTCCTTTGGGTGGTGTATCGTTCTTGATTCACACAGGAAGCTGTTGAACGTCAACCCAGCAGCATTGCAGTTCTTGACACAAACCAGTGCGCCTACTACCATACCCTGTTCAAAGGCACTTAAACATTTTGTCTTGCCCATTCACCCTCTGGCACACATACACAATCCATGTCTCAGTAGTTTTGAGGCTTAAAAATCATTCTCTTCCCCTTCATCTACACTGATTTGAATTGGATTTAACAAGTGGCATCAATAAAGAATATAATTCACCTGGTCGGCCTACATCATGGAAAGAGCAGGTGTTCAAAAAGTTGTATATACTAAGTGTATGTATGTACACTGTAGTACATGTATGTATACTGTAGTACATGTATGTATACTGTACAGGATTATAGCACTAAAAACAAACCCTTACCTTTTTCAAATCTGTATTTCGCAGCTTGGACTTGTGATGGACAGTCAGATAAGCATGTGATACATGTGATGAGCTAGTGTTCACCAGAAACAAACCATTTACCTAAGCTGTGGTCTGACTGATGAAGAATGACTGACACACACAACACACACACAATCAATTCTCCCGACACACAGACTGATTGAAAGGGAGAAAATGAAAAATTCAGATTGCAGATTGTCTCCGTGAACAGTTCCACTCAGTCTGTGAGATGAAATGACTTCGTAATCTGAGAAATGACTTGGACACGTTATCATCATGGTAGAGCTGTCTTCTGGAGCGCTTCGCCAGCTGCTGTCTTTTTATTCTCATTTACACGGACTCTCTTGCACTGGCTTTGTGCACACACTGACACATACTACACTGACACTCCAACACACACACACTACATACGCTCACACACAAAAAAACACACATGCATATTGACACCATACACAGACACTCTTTCACGATCTTCACACACACTGCTTCTACTGTTTATTATCTATCCCGATTGCCTAGTCACTTTTACCCCTACCTATATGTACATACTGTATTACCTCAACTACCTCGTACCCCTGCACATTGACTCAGTACCAGTACTCCTTGAATATAGTCTCCTTATTATTTTGTGACTATTTCCTTTTTTTTTGCAAATTTGACTTACTTTTGAACTCTGTATTGTTGGGAAAGGGCTCGTAAGTAAGCATTTCACAGTAAGGTCTACACCTGATATATTCGGCGCATGTGACAAATACAATTTTATTTGATGTTATCTATCTGATAAGAGCATTCTGTCTGCATTCTGCCTGCTTGAAGTCAACTATGCGGCCTATAGTGAATGAGTCTATAGGCCAGGGATCATCAATTAGATTCAGCCACTGGACTATTTTTGTCGAAGCTGCTGGTCGGGGTGCCGGAACATAATTTCTACACTGCAAATTGACTACAACTATGCCCCAAAAAAAGTGTATTTTGAAAATAACATTTCATACCTTGATTCCATTGAGACACAATGAAAAGTATGCTTAAATGTTTTTTTCTTTCTATTTGTGGCAATACTTGGCAACAAATATAAAAATAAAAACAATTCTGAATTCATTGTGATTTTAATATTTTTGACCCGAAAACAACAATTGTAAAAAATAAAAATAAATCCCTCGCGGGGTGGTTTTGTCCAACACTTCTATAGTCTCCTTTCGGTAATGTCGTCAATGCTTCACTTGAAGACTGCTGGCATAAGTCTATATGACAGTGTCCCACTAAATGGCAAAATAGCTGTCACATCTCCTATGCCTCATTATGGGATTTGTGACTTGGTATTTAAGCATACTTTTCATTGTTCATGAACCACCAAACCCATTAATTAGGCTATAGGCCTATTGGTGTCATATCCTATTTCTGTGTGTTGACACCTTGCTGTTCTATTGCCTCTCATGGCATTATCATGAATGAGCACGGAATAAGAATAATTGCAATGTTCAAGATGAGTCAAGTTCCATAGTTCACACTGATAATGCTAGAGAAGCACAGAATGAGACATATTTCAAATATCAATTTAAAACACCTGTCAGATACCATTTATCTACAACTCCTAGAGATATCTGTATCTCTTTCTCAAAATGGACGTCGATGAGCATTAGTCATTTAAATAGTCTCGTGGGACAAACACTTAACTCCCTCTCACTTAATTAATGCACTCCAAAAATCTGAAGAACTTTCTTTGAGAGAAACTTTCTGTTGAGGGGAGAGTCAACAAGACCTGTGTAAATGGGAGAGTCTGAAAGGCTATGTAAATCCTTGCTCTATATACCCCTGTTCAAGTCAAGTACTTCTGGCCCCCTGAAAAGCTGGAAAGGGGCGTTTTAAGTTTGCTGTTGTAGCTGAATGCTTGCTTGGACACCATTTAAGCCACTACTGCAATCTCTGCAGCCTCTTGCTGTAGCCTAAACTCCCAACTGTGTGCCTTGCCTTACCAGTGTAGTTTTACCGGGAATCTTCAAAGGATCTTTAATGGGTTATAATGCAATGCTGGATTTCGACGTGTGGTGGCAGTTTTAGGTGTAGCTAACCCAGTGGCACTCTGAAGTGTCTCTTCCCTCAGTGCTGAATTATTCAGCGTCGCTGTATTTCCCTAGTTTGAGAATGCCAGTGGGATGTTCTTAGTGGAAGACGAATAGAGAGAGAATTGTGTGTGGGTGTGCCTCATTGCCTGCTAGGCCTGCACGATATGGGGGAAACATTTAATTGTGTTTTTTGTACCAAATATTTGACTTGCGATTTTCTAGATTGAAACACCCTTGGGTAAACTGTTGGAATCATAGAAATAGATTGCTCATTCTAACTTTGTGGTTGGAATGCAGTTTTGTGTGGCATGACAACAAATGAAAAAGGAAGGAAGGAGGTGGTTGTGACAGAGTAGGAACCAAAGTGTTGGTCAATGTTTTTCGATAGGACCCTAATTAGATTTAAATAGGTACGTTCTCTTTGCCATTTCCTCTGATTTTAAGAACAAGCTGTTGCACAAACAATCATGACATACTCCACTACTGGTACCGGCCTGTATTAAAGCAAAAGTTTGCTAGAGTGATTTACCTTCTCAGAAGATTTAGCTAGCCAGGTATCACTTAGCATTAGGGGTTAACACACATTTTGTAGGCATATTTACAGCTTGCTAAGAACAACTAATTAGCGTTTTGAAGAGAACAAGTTACACAAACTAAAAGTATAGTATAGAAAACATGGATTTATATTAAGAAGCTAAGTGGAAAGCTGCGTCGTTCTTGCTTGGAAAATCTGACTGCATGCTGTGGTTTATGCTTGCAGAGTCAGTGAATCTCGAGCACAAGGAACTGTGAGTGAGTGATGGGGCGGGGCTTGGTGTGTGGGATTGGGAAGTGGACAAAAGAGGAGAAATTGAGAGAGAACGTCAACGCAAGCAATAAATCACATGCTAAAAAAAACAGGCGTTACACACTAAGTGGGGTTTCAAAATATCGCAGCCTTTTGTGATATGGATATTACACATGTCAATATCACAATTTCGATTAAAATGTGGTCAATCGTGCAGCCCTACTGCCTGCATATACAATTGAAGTCGGAAGTTTACATACATCCACCTTAGCCAAATACATTTAAACTCAGTTTTTCACAATTCCTGACATTTAATCAGAGTAAAAATTCCCTGTCTTAGGTCAGTTAGGATCACCACTTTATTTTAAGAATGTGAAATGTCAGAATAATAGAGAGAATGATTGATTTCAGTTTTTATTTATTTCATCACATTCCCAGTGGGTCAGAAGTTTACATACACTCAATTAGTATTTGGTAGCATTGCCTATAAATTGTTTAACTTGGGTCAAACGTTTCGGGTAGCCTTCCACAAGCTTCCCACAATAAGTTTGGAGAATTCTGTCCCATTCCTCCTGACGGAGCTGGTGTAACTGAGTCAGGTTTGTAAGCCTCCTTGCTCGCACATGCTTTTTCAGTTCTGCCCACAAATTTTCCATTGGATTAGGGTCAGGGCTTTGTGATGGCCACTCCAATACCTTGACTTTGTTGTCCTTAAGCCATTTTGCCACAACTTTGGAAGTATGCTTGAGGTCATTGTCCATTTGGAAGACCCATTTGCCACCAAGCTTTAACTTCCTGACTGATGTCTTGAGATGTTGCTTCAATATATCCACATCATTTTTCTACCTCATGATGCCATCTATTTTGTGAAGTGTACCAGTCCCTCCTGCAGCAAAGCACCCCCACAACATGATGCTACCACCCCCGTGCTTCACGGTTGGGATGGTGGTCTTCGGTTTGCAAGCTTCCCCCTTTTTCCTCCAAACATAACGATGGTCATTATCGCCAAACAGTTCTATTTTTGTTTCATCAGACCAGAGGACATTTCTCCAAAAAGTATGATCTTTGTCCCCTTGTACAGTTGCAAACTGTAGTCTGGCTTTTTTATGGCGGTTTTGGAGCAGTGGTGTCTTCCTTGCTGAGCGACCTTTCAGGTTATGTCAATATAGGACTCGTTTTACTGTGGATATAGATACTTTTGTACCCTTTTCCTCCAGCATCTTCACAAGGTTCTTTGCTGTTGTTCTGGGATTGATTTGCAATTTTCGCACCAAAGTACATTAATCTCTAGGAGACAGAACTCGTCTCCTTCCTGAGCGGTATGACAGCTGCTTGGTCCCATGGTGTTTATACTTGCGTACTATTGTTTGTACAGATGAACGTGGTACCTTCAGGCGTTTGGAAATTGCTCCCAAGGATGAACCAGACTTGTGGAGGTATTTCTTTCTGAGGTCTTTGCTGATTTCTTTCGATTTTCCCATGATGTCAAGCAAAGAGGCACTGAGTTTGAAGGTAGGCCATGAAGTTCATCCAATTGACTCAGGCTAATTGACATCATTTATCAGAAGCTTCTAAAGCCATGACATAATTTTCTGGAATTTTCCAAACTGTTCAAAGGCACAGTCAACTAAGTGTATGTAAACTTCTGACCCACTGGAATTGTGATACAGTGAAATAATCTGTCTGTAAACAATTGTTGGAAAAATGACTTGTGTCATGCACAAAGTAGATGTCCTAACCGACTTGCCAAAACTATAGTTTGTTAACAAGAAATTTGTGGAGTGGTTGGAAAAACAAGTTTTAATGACTCCAACCTAAGTGTATGTAAACTTCCAACTTCAACTGTATGCCTTTTTGAGGCTGCCTTCTTCAACCAGGTATTACACTACTAAGCTGCTGTCTGGTGACTCTAGGCTAAATACCAACTGTAATTCCATAAAGCTCCAGAAAATACAAGGAAGATTTGGATGATTTGATGCTACGTGTCCAGAACTAGTCCAAATCTAGCCTACCTCCCGTCTGTTTCAACCATCTCTCAATCTATGTTTTTCCTTTCTCTTTATTTCTTATGGATCTTCAGTCTGAAATGTGTGTTGAGTGCCTTAACATCTGGCCCCGGGCCCCCAGAGTCCTCTTCAGCCCTCAAATCCCTCACACTGTCATCTCTCCTCTTCAACCCTGCAGCCCCTCTCAAATCCCTCACACTGTCATCTCTCCTCTTCAACCCTGCAGCCCCTCTCAATTCCCTCACACTGTCATCTCTCCTCTTCAGCCCTGCAGCCCCTCTCTAATCCCTCACACTGTCATCTCTCCTCTTCAACCCTGCAGCCCCTCTCAAATCCCTCACACTGTTATCTCTCCTCTCAGCACGAGAGCGGGTGCATCTCGATAGTCTAAGCTGGCTCATCTCCTCTCTTCCATCTGAACTGATGTGGAAGAACCTGACAGGAGGAAGCAAGTTCACAGTAGCTTTCTGGTATCCTATAGCTCCTAACCTGTAGAGGAGCGTACTTCACTCCACACTTGCTCCAGAACTAATCACAGCCCCACAGACCTCTCTGATATGGCTCTTCAGAAATCTGCCCATCCTTCTGAGAAGGAGAATATTAGCAGCTCCCCTACCGTTGTATAGGCAGGGTCGGCTCCCCTACCGTTGTATAGGCAGGGTCGGCTCCCCTACCGTTGTATAGGCAGGGTCGGCTCCCCTACCGTTGTATAGGCAGGGTCGGCTCCCCTACCGTTGTATAGGCAGGGTCGGCTCCCCTACCGTTGTATAGGCAGGGTCGGCTCCCCTACCATTGTATAGGCAGGGTCGGCTCCCCTGCCTAGATCTGTTGCCCCCGCCTGAAGGACTGGAATGTTGGTGTCAGAGGCCCAGGATGTTGGTGTCAATAGGACATTGCACTGTGATATTGTGTTGTAATTTGTTCCCTTGTTGTGTTCTCAACTCTTTACTCGGCAGTATATTCAGGGGCTGACGTCACGCCAGTTGGAGACAACATCCAGTAAATGCAGTAAAGAGAATCATAGACTTTGCCTTCATCAGTTTCTTACTGTCCCTTTTGGCGCCGATGTCCCCCGCTTAGAAATGCAGGGCTTTCCCTATTTCCTGTTTGTCGCGTAGAAAGTAATTAGTTTCAGATTGTAGTAGTCCCCTGCAACTGGCATTGGAGCGAGGCATTGGTAATCCTTGTCATCCATAGAGCCACAGAGGGTTTGTTTTGCTGCCAAGAAAGAGGACTGAGGAGTGACTCATTAATATCACATGGGGGTCTTAAGACACGTCCCACTGTGCCTCGCTTTCCTTAATGACCTACTCTTAGAGAAACATACACATTCAAACACATACATTCATAGATTCACACAATTGCGCACACACACACACACACACTCTGAAACTGTAGTCACACACACACACACACACAGACTACACACCAAAACGCAATCACATGGCCACAGAAGGGACATGTCTATATTTCAAATGGGCATAGTTTGAGCCACGCGCTAAAGTGCTTGAGAAAGCAGAGCGAATCAAGCAGCACTACTTCAGCAAAGTGTCAGTCAACAGAGCTAAAGCCTGAGCCGTATGACCAGCCTGCTGCGTCTCAGTAATAAGGCTATAGCCTCGGCCCGTATTAATACTGACTGGCCGTGCATTAAGTGGGCAGGTAGGTAATTACCAGGTTATTGGGTCGTGCAGCCACCTTCTAAAGTGTCAGGTCATGCACGTGGCCACCCAGTTTAATC